>NW_027268255.1:0-24374 GCF_963676685.1 Mytilus edulis
ACTTTTCAAAATGTCCATGGGGGTTTTACGTGAAAGATGGTTCTTATAGTCCTACAAACGGGCCTACAAATATATTCTAATGTGTTTTTTTGGTTTCTTCGTGCTTTAACAAGCTCATAGCCATTGTTAAATTAATTGTTTTCTTTAAAATAGTGGACAAAATTGCTCTTACAAAATTTCCACTTGGGAGCCTCCCCCCGCAAATAGTGACAGTTGGCGGGTATGTAGAAAAAGTATGGTCATCAAAAGAGTTGACATGTTACTATGTACATTTACCAGGATGGGAGTCATTGAATAATTATGCGTATATAATCAATAATTAAAAATAGTCTATTTATATTAAAAAGGAAAATTCTCATATGTCTTAAAAATGCATTTCATGGCGAGGTACAGAAAATATACTGTAAACAGTAGACTATAGACATAGGTGAACTAGGTACAAGAGAACTTTAAATCTTAAATACTACAAACCACCTCTGTTCAATGGAAGATAATGATATAACTGGACCAGAAATACACACAACTTGTAATTAACTGCCTTTACAGCGCTTTCGCGCTTTGAATAATTTTAGTTTCTTGTGTATAATTCGGAGTGTATGACGTCCATTATCACTGAACTAGTAACATATTTGGTTAGGGGCCAGCTGAAGGACTCCTCCGGGTGCGGGAGTTTCTCGCTGCATTGACGATTCATTGGTGGCCTTGGTCTGTTTTCTGTTCTTTGGCATAGGCGGATTTAGGGGGTGGGGCAGGGTGCCCCCCCCCCCCTTTTTGGGAAAAAAATTGGTTGCTTATATAGGAAATCACTGAAGCGTGACTGGAGCGGGCCCCCTCTTAGGTCAGTCAGTGGGCCCCCACTTATGAAAATTTCTGTATCCGCCACTGTTTGGTCGGGTTGTTGTCTCTTTGACACATTCCCCATATCCATTTTCAATTTCATAACTATGTTTTTATGTTTATATGTGTAGTTATAGGACAATCAATCTCATATATCTACTCAATGCTATTCAGAAGTCTAGTCTGTGTTTTTTTGGGGTTTTTTTCGAAACAGAGGGCTAACGAGCCGGATATACTACATGTCACTCAAGTCGCATTGGCTTTACTTCAGAACTCATTTCATTGGTTAAACATTCCCCCTATATATCCATGTACTATTATTTATCATGTACTGATACTGTGCAGTCTGAACTATGGGACACATACAAAATAGCTGATTCGAAACAATTGATACATTGATAGTTGCTTTGTATAAAATTAATTCAAATTATATCGTGCGTTACTCTGTATTATATACCTTATGTTATTCGGCTAACCTAAAAACCAATAGCAAAAACAAACAATAACAAAATTTTACAGTAGTATGAATGATAATATGCAAACCGTTTTGGACTATCCGGTTGTAAACAAAATGGCTACAAAATACAAAGAGACGTTCGAATTGTTTGAAGAACCGGTTGTCAGTGGTAACGAGACTTTTCCTGTTATCGTTACAGGTGCCTCGTCCAATCATTACCACGAATCCTTCTATTCCTATATTCAACACTTTCAAGGAGAAAATTGCATTACGATACAAAGGGATAAAGTTGACTATTATGATCTCGGTTTAACGAGATTTCAAAAACGGGAGTTAAAAAACTTTTGCAGTTGTGAAATTAGGACTTTTCAATTCAATGAATACCCTTCGTTTGTACGGGAACTGAGAAATTTTTCTTGGAAAACTATAATTATATACACAGTCTTAAAACAATACAATTTCGTTATGTGGGCCGATACATCGGTTAAATTTACAGGTACGAAGGGAGCTTATGACGTGTTTTTTCAACAAGTAAAACAAGTTGGCATTCTTGTAAGAAAGAATAACCAAAGTGAAACAGCTCGAACTTTTTACCGGACGAAAGAAGAAACATTTAAATATCTAAATGAACAATCATGTATGTTCGATTTCAAAATATTAAGGGCTGTATTCATAACAATTTGGAAAACATCATTTACGTGGAAATATATTATACAACCTTGGCTAGCATGTGCCTTGACAGAACATTGTATGTCTCATTTCGACCCAGGGTTAATCATGTATTGTGATCCAAAGAAGGAAGTTTTATATCACTGTCACAGGTTCGATCAGGCGGTTTTAAGTATAATTCTGCAGAGACTGTTCAATGTCAATTATGATATAGTGACCTTGAACCGTCTACCGGAAGTTAACCAAATTGACAGATCAAAACGTTATTTCATAAAAGGGGAGTTAACTCTTTTAAAAATCAAATGAACACTTTAATCAACTGATATAAGTAAAAAAATATATTAAGCTCCTCTATGAATTATGATATAGTGGCCTTAAACCGTCTACAGGAGGTTCACCAATGTGATAGATCTCAACGTTAGTTCATTAAAGAGGTATAAGCCTAATAATCGAGTCGTATATTACGATCACTACGATCACTCCATTACTGGATAGATGGCGCTGAATTATTCTAGTTATAAAGTGGTACAGAACAAGTGAGCTAACTCTTTTAAAAGTCAACTGAACGCTTTAACCACCTGATATAGTTAAAAAAAATCAAACTTCTATTATGAGAAAAGTTAAGTGTTTTTTCAACTGCTGTATATCCAATGATATTATTCAAGTGAATTGTGTGGTTCAAATTTCAAAAGTTATATACTTTTGTCAACAGGTCTAAGTCATTATATTGTCAACATCTTGTGAAAATTAAACCAGCCAAATATATATTCTAGTCAAATTTTGAGCACCCAATTTAATGAACCTATTGTAAGGTATTAAGATGCAGCACAAATAATTCGGACCCGGTAAATAAACTTATCATAGATACCAGGACTAAATTTAGTATATACGCCAGACGCGCGTTTCGTCTACAAAAGACTCATCAGTGACGCTCGAATCCCAATAAGTTAAAAATGCCAAATAAATTACGAAGTTGAAGAGCATTGAGGACCAAATTCCGAAAAGTTTTGCCAAATACAGCTAAGGTAATCTATGCCTGAGGTAGAAAAGCCTTAGTATTTCAAAAAATTCTAAAATTTGTAAACAGTAAATTTATAAATATAACCATATATATCAATGACAATTCATGTCAGCACAAAAAGTGCTAACTACTGGGCTTGTGATACCCTCGGGGAAATAAATCTCCACCAGCAATGGCATCAACCCAGTGGTTGTAAATAAACTCATCATAGATACCAGGAATAAATTTAGTATATACGCCAGACGCGCGTTTCGTCTACAAAAGACTCATCAGTGACGCTCGAATCCCAAAAAGTTAAAAATGCCAAATAAAGTACGAAGCTGAAGAGCATTGAGGACCAAAATTCCTAAAAGTTTTGCCAAATACAGCTAAGGTAATCTATGCCTGAGGTAGAAAAGCCTTAGTATTTCAAAAAATTCAAAAATTTGTACACAGTAAATTTATAAATATAACCATATCAATGACAATTCATGTCAGCACAAAAAGTGCTGACTACTGGGCTTGTGATACCATCGGGGAAATGAATCTCCACCAGCAGTGGCATCGACCCAATGGTTGTAAATAAACTCATCATAGATACAGGACTAAATTTAGTATATACGCAAGACGCGCGTTTCGTCTACAAAAGACTCGTCAGTGACGCTCGAATCCCAAAAAGTTAAAAATGCCAAATAAAGTACGAAGTTGAAGAGCATTGAGGACCAAAATTCCTAAAAGTTTTGCCAAATACAGCTAAGGTAATCTATGCCTGAGGTAGAAAAGCCTTAGTATTTCAAAAAATTCAAAAATTTGTAAACAGTAAATTTATAAATATAACCATATCAATAACAATTCATGTCACCACAAAAAGTGCTGACTACTGGGCTTGTGATACCATCGGGGAAATGAATCCTAACCAGCAGTGGCATCGACCCAGTGGTTGTAAATAAACCCATCATAGATACCAGGACTAAATTTAGTATATACGCCAGACGCGCGTTTCGTCTACAAAAGACTCATCAGTGACGCTCGAATCCCAAAAAGTTAAAAATGCCAAATAAAGTACGAAGTTGAAGAGCATTGAGGACAAAATATTCCATATTTAACGAAGAGAAAGAAAACTTTTATTCTAGATCTTTTAAAACTGTCTAATTTGTGGGCGGGAATGTTATGTTTATCTTTATAATACTGGTTAATGAAATCATTACAGTGTGTACTGGCTGGTCATTATCGCGTATGATACGATTTTGACACGCCTACCTGCATAGTGCATAGATTTGTAGTATAAATATATAGATGTAGTTTATAGAATAGAAAATTAGATCAGAAATATAGTTATTAATTATTATAAAGCCAAGCGAGTAAAACACGGATCTATCACTTATTCGGATTTACCGGTGAAACAGTAGATAGTTTTAATGAAGTACAAGTACACACCCGTAATATCGCGGGTCCGTGACTGAATTAAAGTATATAACTATGCCTAAGCCTTATTTTAGTAATTGGTATTGTCAACTGATAAAGTCATGTCGATTATAAGATACACAGTTTTCTCTGCTTTCAAATCTTTCTGTTTGAACCCGTCGACCTGGAACTTATCAATTATTGAAAATATTAATTATTTGGAAAACAAAAGGTCCAGGCTTTCCAGGAATGGGGTATTTTTTAATCAACAGCATTGTCCTATATTAGTTATCTTAGAAAGTCTTGCTGATTGCTGAATAAAGCTACAATAGGAAACAATTTGACAATGATTGAATTTAGTAGTGTCAGCCCTTCGATTATGACCCGTGTATATAGCAAAATCCTAAATACACCGTTTGGTGGTGCGCCTGTCAAATGCGGAACGTACAGATAAGGTAATAGCTAACAGGTGAATATACTATTGGTATCGGTATCGATTAGACCCTGAACTTGTTAATTATTGGCAATATTAATTATGTAGAAAACAAAAGGGTCTGGAGTGGTGTAATTTTTAATCTACATCATTGTCCTATATTAGTTATATATAGAGTTGAATTCTTTGATTTGTCGTTTTTACCCGATGACGGCTGACAAATCGGACCTCGTAATTTTAGTATTCTAGATATTTGATATCCATTAGAGCGCAAAGCAGAATAAGACAGATGAATAAAGAAGTGGTACCTATAAGCTGACAAAATAAACTTTTAATGATTTTGATTTGCATGGTTAAGATGTTACTCTACATTTGAACAAATGGCTTTGATGCTTGATGTTAGCAAAACTTAAGTTTATAAAGCTATTCATGAAATTTGACCAATACTTCATGAAGCTTTCAGATCAATGATAACATGACCTTCACCTGAAAAATAGGAATCAATGTAGGGTGATTGACCAGAATTGGAAGAAGCAGTTGAATTTATTGATGGCATCTCCAATTGAATAAATCGCCCAACCGAAAACCACGGCAGGCATCTTTTATTGTGAGCTAATTATAGATTATCGTTGATTATCTCAACGAGATTGATTTTCTCGCTTGAGCCGGTATGGCGAAAGTGAGAAAAGCAATCGAGATGAGATGACGAATGATAATGTGTTTATTGCTATTTTACCTATGAAGACGTTGTTCATTTCATTGACAACGGCGCGTGTTCCCTTAGTTTCTAGCGATAATTTTCATATCGACTCGACTGGCCGATAAGGGGAAGCGGGGAAAATAGCAAAATCAAAGGAAAATTCGTAAAATAGCGATAATTAACATTATAAGCATTTCCCATTTCTCTCACTTCCATTTTTCATTTCGTTTTCGACTTATTGTGAACATGTCTAGTAGGGCTAATACAAGAGCCCTGCTATTTCGAATTGTTAAATTTCTTTAAAAGGCCTTTTGATCCCTGAGTGCCTGTTTGTATGATTTACATTTGACTTCTGACCTTGAATATTTGTAGTTTGACCAATCTTTAGAAGTTAATCAATAACTGAACTGAAGAATTGAGCTCGACTTGGTATTTCCAAAAGTTAAATACTCTAAAGTGATGATTACCTGTACATTTTCAAGTGTACCAAATTTGTAAATTTGAACATGAAACTGGTTGACTGCAATCGGCAATTCTCGGGTCAATACGCTTTTCTCCTTCTGAAGTTACGGAATCGACCGAGCTGTGACGAATGTGGTTGGCGGATGTAAATTGTTATTTGGATGGAGAGTTGTCTCATTGGCACTCACACCACATCTTCCTATATCTAAGTAAGCCCAGCTTGTTATTATTGACTTAATAATTTGTATTTCCTCCATGTGGTAATATGCATGTAAAACAGGTTCAGGTGGTACATAACACTACAGGGAGATAACTCTGTGTAAAAATCAGCTAAACGTTTTTATTACTTTATATTGTTCAGGAAATATTTAGCTTCTCAATCATCAAAAATAGTGTTAACCTAACTGCTATTTGTCCAAAGAAAATTTTCCGATACAGTGTGTGGTTCAAGTTTTTTGAAATTTTATTATTTTCGTCGCAGGGTCAAAGCAAATATTTTGTCGAAATTTTATATTAAAACTAGTCAAATTTATTTTAATGAAGATGTTTGGTACCACCTTAATACACTGCATATATATTCATGTTTTTGCCTCTAAGCTTTTTAAAAGATCAATAGCGAAAGGTCATCAAGATTTGTTGAGGTGCGATCTAATCTTTAGTTTGTTTATAAATAAGATCATCAAAGTGGGATCAAAATAGTGTTTCACTCAAGATTTTCAATTTTAAATACCTCCTGGGACATCTTTTATTTAAGATAATATAGTGTTTCCAATACAAAATGTAACCTGAATAATTCAATCCTGACAGCTTTTTTATTTTAATTCATTCCTCATTATGTTTTACTTTTCTATTATTGTGTATGCGTTTTTATGAGCATTGAAACATGACAAACTTTTAATCTACCTTAACATTAATGAACCGAAAACAAAAGATTTCTGATTGATTTTATAATTTTTGAAAGATATATGTAAAGCTGTTCACTTTCCATACCATTTATAAAAATATTTATATACACCCCGTATAACCCCGATACAAATGAAACCGGACGTTGACGCGTTCGAAGCGATAATCAGGACAATATTTAGGATGACAACAATTTCGAATGCCTCTCTAGAACTTATTTGAGTATAAATAAATATGTGAATGTGCATGCTAGTTTATTTATTCAATTATACAATTGTTGTTAGTTTTAGATATTGCATAGAACGTTTGATAAAACTGCTAGATGCAAAACGCACAGACATGGTGCAATTTCATACGTTTTATGAGATAAACAATGCTGAATATCTTTTCGTGCATACACCTTTGCGTATTGATACCTTAAGCAATAACAAATAACTATACTTTGAATTACTACGTGCCTTCAAATGTTCCCTAGAACTAAGAGTAAACGCAATATCATAGTAAATAAGTTTTCTCTTACTGTATTGTTCGTTCCACTAAATGTATCGCGTTCGTTGTGCGTTTTAAAAAAATCACTGTACAGTTCGTTGACAAAAACCGTAACAAATCACTTTCTTTTCAAGGTATTCGAGATGATGTCGGCGACCCTATTTTCTGTATTTTATTGTAAATGTTTATCCGTTAAATTAGTCAAAATAGTTGAACTTAACTCACCAGTCACCCAAAGCGAAAATTGCAGTGTTTAACCAGCGTACATCTGATAGGAATGTTTCTATTGAAAATTGGGACTTTCAACGTAATTCCAGATGAAATGAACAGTTAATAAATATATTCCAGAGGAAATAAAGTTTCAAAAAGTATAGAACAGTCATTAAAACATTAATGACTTCCTTTTTTTACAATTTGAGGGCTCTTCCAAATTCTAATGTTGGTCCAAATTCGCATAGACGAAAGCAGACATAGGAGCTCGTTGAATTTAGTTTGCCGAATGCCTTAGATGACATTCCAACTGCTTTATCTATGGGTGTATATAGTTGGCTATAAAAGACACCAATATAAAAAAAAATGTGAAAAAATAAAAACGAGAAAACTAACGGTTATTTATTTATAACTTAGGGATTATTTATCAAAGAAAAAAAATATGACAGATCTATATAACCTATGTTATACAGGCCCATGGCGTAGGACCGACACGAAATAAATGCGGCGGGATTAAACATGTGAGGCAGAGCCCCCAACCCTCACCTTAACCTGGGAGACTGGTGTAACAGCACAACTTATAAAAATAGTTGCATTTGGCTCAACTCAAAATGTCGTTACAGGGCACAAAAACCATATACATAAAATATCGACAAAGGAGTAATTGTAGTAACTGATAGTTATTTCAAAGCGAATTAAAACTAAGAGGTAAATCATGTATCTAAAGTATTAGTCACTGAATATGTTCCAGACTGTATGAGTATTTGGACCGTACGCGTACGGTCTGGGCCATTGCGTACTTTTTCAAAATACTCATACGGTCGGACCGTACATGTAGTATCTGTTGCTACTTTGTGCTTATCCTGAACGGTAAGCAGCCAACAATCAGCTATTACGTACGCATGTCATTAAGGGCATACGATACAGTTTTGATCCAGTATTTACAGTTTGATGAAAATTTCCATATAGGCTATTTTTTGCCTGACTAAATCAAATATGTAATAAAAAATATACCTTCATGTGCTACTTTTTGAGTTAAATGAGGTCAAAATTTTGTATATTTGTTCCAAATTCGAATTTGTGGCCGTATTTTCCCTTTCGAAAGAAAGCCAAAACTTTTTTGTTTTAAAAGATAAACACAAACTGTTTTTGTTTAATAATTTGTAATTTCTGTATTTATAAGT
Organism: Mytilus edulis; assembly: GCF_963676685.1. Classification (NCBI taxonomy): domain Eukaryota; kingdom Metazoa; phylum Mollusca; class Bivalvia; order Mytilida; family Mytilidae; genus Mytilus; species Mytilus edulis. Next base: position 8,749 of record NW_027268255.1, read on the forward strand.
ATCCTAAAAAAAATTTGCATGTTTTATTCAGAAATAACTCATATTTATCAAATGGTCATGAATTGAGAAAAAAAAACGTAATTTTTTTGCTGTATATTTATCAAAATTAAAAAAAAAATGCACTATTTACAGTTGTATATTTGGTCCACATAATCTCCCTGCAAAATGAAACAAAATGTAATTTTAAAAGATAGGGGTCCATGCACTCGTTTTCAAATCAAACCAGTTTGAATGATAAAAATCAGTCGAAAAATGCATCTTTTCCCGATGGTCCGAGACCACAATTATTTCGTAGTGAATTTCTTTTAGAACATAAATGAAAATATAAAAAATCCAACCTGCGCTTTCTCAAAGAAACTTTTACAGTGTGTTGTACTACTTTTGGGACAAATTATATCAAAATTATAGAAAACTTCATCGGCTCTAACTCAAAATATGGACAATTTTATGTTTAAGGCGTCTTGAAATCATTTGACAGCTTCCGAAGTGCTTATTTTCAACCTTTTTCACCTGCACCAAATCACTACTTTCCTTTAAAATTCTGGACCCAAATTTTTTTACAGTGTAATTTCACCCCCTACTTGCAATTTGAGGCATTAAACATGGAGAAATAAATTTGGAAGGGGTATCAAAATTAATGGCAAGTAACCCACTGTCAACACTAGGGACTATATATTCGTATCAAGGGACGACAATTGTGGTCTCGGACCCGATATGTCATAGTTTGACGTCGCGAAAATAACATTTTACGTTAGAAACGTCATTACCTCCCCTGTAACTGTATCGTATGCCCTTAACAAATAAAGGGGTCCAGAAATAGTTAAAAGTATTAACTGTGAAACGTTTCAATTTTTTATTGATAACTATTAAGACATGATAGAAGAAACAAAGCAAATGTCTAAGGTTATCTAGATTGATGATTGATGCTTTGCTCAATTGCATAATTTACCGATGACGCCACAGGTAACTGGGGAATATAAATATGGTCCTTTTGGTCTTCTCCGAAATAAGTCAAAATTTAAATGAAATGCATATGGGTGGGTATAGACTTTAAGGTGCTTAAAGTACCAGAATTACCAATCATGTAGATTTTGGCATCACAGTAGAAAGACAGTAATGTTCGAGAAAACTAAGCATACTCTTTATACCTTAAAAATTAAACAAACAAACAAAAAAATAATCGAAGAAAGCATTTCAGTTACTATTAAGGCAGCAACCATTTGATTTTCGGGGGGGGGGGGGGGTGGGGGGCTATGGTTTTTTTTTGGAAAAAAAAGTTTGTTTCCAGGTTTTGGTGAAAAAAATAATTTGTTTTGGACCCTGAGTAAAAAAAATTGTTTGTTTAACCCTCCGCTGCCACTATATGTAATGCTAAAATTGAAAGAAAAAAATTGTCTTCGGTTTGTCGCTAAAAAAATAGATTGTTCTTCGCCGAAGGCGAAAAAAAAAGTTTGCACAGAAAAAAAAACCATAGCCCCCCCCCCCCCCCCCCCCCCCCCCGAAAATCAAATGGTTGCTGCCTAAGAAGTATCTCTACATATTTTTATTTTTACATTAAAGAAACTGTATTACTATTGACGGCTATACGTTACATGTTCATTGTATACATATATTCTCTAGCCTTAATGTAACTCTATTGTAATCTATAACCCCCTTGGACCCGCCTCTGAAATTCAGGCCAAAAGCCTATAATCCATTAATTGTTTTTGATTGCTGCCTACATCAAAAAGAAGATGTGATATTAAAACAACTCTTCGCAAGAGACCAGACGACACAAAAACTAACAACTATATGTCCCCGTACGGCCTTCAACAATGAACAAAGCCCATACCGCATATTCAGCTAAAAAATCACACAGAAATGACAAATGTAAAACAATTCATAAGAGAAAACTAACAGCCTAATTTTTGCACAATATAGTGAACACAGAAATATATATATAGCCACTGATTACAAGCTCCTGGCTTTAGACATGCACATACAGAATATGGCGGGATTAAACATGCTAGCGGGCACCTAACCCACCCCTAACCGTACATTGACTGTCGTATGGTAAACATTTTCTAAAATGCTATCAAATTAGATATTCGGACGTGCGTATCTGTATGCTTAGTCATATTTGCATCTGTCGAGTTAATGTATTTCTACCAATTCAACTTTCGTATAAATAAGGGATTTTTTTTACATGTACAAAATACCTCCAAGAGTGTTTCGACAATACAACGGATATTATGGGTTGCTGTCTGCATGTTATGGTGGTAAATTATTTATTTTTTAAACATGCATATTGGTTATAATTATATCAAAGCATTATTTCATACACGCAAAATTCATTGACAAACGCAATACTGTGTCAACGAAGCGTACAGTATAAAAAGATGTAATGACAACGAAGCGTACACAACATGAAAATAAAGACACATTAAAACGTGTATTTTTTTGTTTCTAGACACAACACAAACATACGACCTTTTTAAGTTTGTTAATTTTAACTATGAAATTTTCAAAAATGTATGTTATAAAAACTATGAGTAACAAGAAACATTAAGTTTTGAATATTTAAAAATACCAAGCACGTTTTATCATTGATATCGTCGTGCGTTGTTTGATGTTTGTATATAAAAATTCCACATATTTGAAAAACCTTTTAGTAACTAATGAGTATTATGGCAAAGAATATATTGGAGCAAAATATCCTAAGAATAGATGTTGGATTTCTTAAAAAGTATTAATTTCTTACTGTCTGAACTCAGTGTTATACGATGTGTTCGATTCGAACGCGTCAACGTCCGGTTTCATCTGTATCGGGGTTATACAGGGTGTTACTTGTTTTGTTAATATTTCTTTTTTGATCGAATTAAGCCATTTCAATAGATATTTTATAGTGTCTTTTCATTTTGTAATGTTATACAACTGTTTCGGGTTATGGTGAGCATGGTAAAGATTGGTGCCTATTAAAACGTTTAAACCCGCTGCATTTGTTTGCACTTGCCCTAAGTCATGAACCTGTTATTCAATGGTTGTCGTTTGTTGATTGTGTTTCCCGATTCTCGTTTTTTATATAGATCTTTGGTTTACTGTTTGAATTGTTTTACCATGTTTACACTAGACATTGTTTGGGTTCTGTATAGCTTGCTGTTCGGTGTGAGCCAAGGCTCCATGATGAAGACCGTACTTTGACTTTGTTTTACTTTTTACAAATTTTGACTTGAACGGAGAGTTGTCTCATTGACTCTCATTCCAAATCTTCTTGTATCTAACCAATGCTATATATAAGGAGTCATTTGATAATATTGTCATTATGTGCTTTCCTGTTTGTGTTTTATTTGTGTATTGTGGTTTTCTAGATATTAGAAAGTTAATGTATTTAACTCTCATGTTCTTTATTGGCAAGGGTGGCAGGAACAAAAAATCAAAGTAATTGTAAGCACTGAAACGTAAATCTTGCTTTAATTTATCATTTGGAAGTAAAATTAAAAAATATTGCATTGAATAAAACATTGGTAAACAACCATTCCGGACAATGAGCGATAACTCCAATTTTTAAAGATGACTTTATAAATAATGACATAATTTCTTTCTTTGGAATAGATATTAGATTCCTGCACCTTCTTAAAGTTATGTAAATTTCTTGACAGGTGTAGCATTATTTTGTGACTTGAAAATCTGAGCATTTATTACATTGATAAATGTTCATGAATATGAAGTATAGAATGTTATGATAAATGTGTAACGGAGGGGGTCGGTGACGACACCTCCCGGGACGTGTAGTGGCCAGTACTTCGCCCCTATTCGACCATCGGGATACCTGATATCAGATTATGGCTGATAAACAGACAATATATCAAATGAAACTATATTTTATTCACAAATGTACAGTGATTGCATGAATTTAACAAAGTCGGAATTAAACAGGAGTCAGAAAACTTTCTTAAATGGAGTTCAAAAATAAAGTAATTGCAAATGTAAAAATGAAAAATAGAGTGTTCCCAGAGTTAGTCTTTTAAGTAAAATAAAGTTAATTTGCTTCGCGTTGTGTTTAAAAGTAGTAAAATTGCACCAAAAAGGGGTGACTAACTCTGGCGAACTGCACCGAAGTGGTGGCTAACTCTAAACTCGATTAGTACTAATATTAGTTCCGGCGAGTATTTGGAGGCCTGTGCAAGGCCGACTCCGACTGAATATCAAATAAAATCCTAATCTTGTCATTAAACAGGGTAACTTTAACAGAAAAGGTACTGAAGAAAAGTTAAATAAATGAATATTCTTAAAACATGATAAAAGCATCAAAAGTTAAACAATGAAACAATTAAATTAACATTCTTTACTTTTATCTTACTATATTTAAATCAAATTTAACTTAAAATAAACATTTAAATACTAAATAATTAATCTGTCCAAATTAAGGGAATTAACCTAGGCACATCAAGGCACATCTATTACAATCCTCCCCCCTTAGGACAAATATTAAAGAAATTAATATTTGGGAAAAGAACTATTTAAAATAGATGTGGTAAAAAAACAATAAATAATATAATTCAATGCACATAAAATGTCAATAAATGTCACAAAAATGTCATATAATCACACAGTCCAACCATAGGAAAAGTTCCACACAGTATAAACGTCCAGGAATAGGCGGTAAACACAAATTATAAAGTACGGTCCATAGAATATAAATGTAAACGGACACAGTTATACAGCATTCAATAAAACACAGTTCTAGATTCGAACGAAAACGGAATGTTAATACGGATAATCTGCATGGTCCAAGTTGTACCAGGTATAGTCCACCAATTGTTGTTCTCACGAAAAAACTTTAAACGTGTGTTTTCAGGTTTTAAAAAGTCCATCGTTGTACCAGGTTAAGTCCACCATTGTAGATCTCACGGAATCACGTATAACATGTGATTCCGGGTTCAAGATGATCAAACGTTGTACAAAAAGTAAGAAAGGTGTTCTTGATAACAAGAACTGCTTACTTTGTCAGCTGGTTGTCTTCACACATAAACTAACTGCCACTTAATAGATTTCTGCCATGACTTATAAAAGTCACAATAGGAACACCATAACAAAACTAAACAAATTTAAAACAATAAAACTTGTTCAGAAAGGTTAAAAATCCAAAAAAATGAGCAAACTCATAAATAAACCTATTCAAACAAGAAACTTAGCTACAAACTAAACAAACCAACATCTAAAGAAAAACACAATCAAATCAAACAACGTTTTGAGGGTGGTTTTGATGGCAAAACCGGCACATTAACGTGACCAAGAAAAACAACAAATCCAATGAAAACTTTGAAACCATACCTACTAAACAATAATATAAACTGACGAAATAAGTAAAATACTAAATATACAAATTAAAACTAAAAAAACATACTATATGAAAACTTTAACTTTTCCTGTCTTGCAACAAGAAGTTTGCACATTATCATCCCCAAAATAAACAGATGAAAATCTAACCAAGTCAGATGGAAATAAATTCTGAACTCTGTTGACAACTTTGCATGATTTTTTCACTTTCTTATGAACTGCAGTAGAAACTGGTTTTTCTGATTCAACAACATGAACAGAATTGACACTTTTACAAACTTTATTAGGACAATTAGCTCTAATATGTCCAACTACCAAACAATTAAAACATTTTTTAACTTTAAACTTCTTATAAACCAGCTTTTTAAGAACTTTGACAATTTGATCAAAACCAGACTTCAAACAACTAAAATCTAAACTTTCTTCACTTTCCTCAATTTCACATTCAACAGGTCCAATTGTCAAATTAAAACATTCAAACTCTGTAGCCAAAAATATAGCATCATCAAAAGTTTCAGGATGCTTAAAATGGACAAACTTTCCCATTTCCTTCTCTAACTTTCCAATAAAAAGATCCATAAAATAAGTTTGCATACTTTGAAAATTATCTGGATACGCACGATGACATAAAAGTTTGAATCTATGTCCAAAATCGAACACAGATTCATTTGACAAAAATGTACAACTATTCAGTTGAAATTTATAAAAAGCTATCCTTTCCTTAGGATTAAAGCGTTGAAAAAGTAAACTTTTCAAAAAATCATAGCTTTGCAACTGAGTTGGAGTAAGAAGACGTAAAATAGTTCGTGCTTCTTCTCTTAAGTTTATTACTAACTGAAGAGCCATTTCAGATAAATTCCAGTTATTCCAAAGACTAACTGCTTCAAATTGAATAAAATAATCTTGTACATCGGCACTAACACCGTCAAAAGTACAAGGTTTCTGTTCAAACTTTATCATTTTTTAAATCAAAAATTGAACAAAATCAAAAATAAATGTAATAAAAATATTCAAACCAAAACTGAGGGATCAGATATCCTGGTCACGGCACCATTTGTAACGGAGGGGGTCGGTGACGACACCTCCCGGGACGTGTAGTGGCCAGTACTTCGCCCCTATTCGACCATCGGGATACCTGATATCAGATTATGGCTGATAAACAGACAATATATCAAATGAAACTATATTTTATTCACAAATGTACAGTGATTGCATGAATTTAACAAAGTCGGAATTAAACAGGAGTCAGAAAACTTTCTTAAATGGAGTTCAAAAATAAAGTAATTGCAAATGTAAAAATGAAAAATAGAGTGTTCCCAGAGTTAGTCTTTTAAGTAAAATAAAGTTAATTTGCTTCGCGTTGTGTTTAAAAGTAGTAACATTGCACCAAAAAGGGGTGACTAACTCTGGCGAACTGCACCGAAGTGGTGGCTAACTCTAAACTCGATTAGTACTAATATTAGTTCCGGCGAGTATTTGGAGGCCTGTGCAAGGCCGACTCCGACTGAATATCAAATAAAATCCTAATCTTGTCATTAAACAGGGTAACTTTAACAGAAAAGGTACTGAAGAAAAGTTAAATAAATGAATATTCTTAAAACATGATAAAAGCATCAAAAGTTAAACAATGAAACAATTAAATTAACATTCTTTACTTTTATCTTACTATATTTAAATCAAATTTAACTTAAAATAAACATTTAAATACTAAATAATTAATCTGTCCAAATTAAGGGGAATTAACCTAGGCACATCAAGGCACATCTATTACAAATGTACTATATTTTGTGTATCAAAATGGCAGTGATAAGCCTTGGAAGATTTCGATATCAAGTCAGTAACATAGGGTTTGGTTGCATTTAGTGCAATCTTTACCCCCAAAATACAAACTTTTGTCTCATGCTGTTACACCACTGTACCAGGTTAAGAGGAAGGTTGAGTCACACAAACATATTTGACCCTATCACTTTTTTTATTTCGCTGTCCGAAGTCAGGAGTCTGTAATTACATTGTTGTTTTTGATTGCTGTCAGTGTCTGCTATTAATGTTTGCTATTTTATATCAGATTTATGGTAAATCTGACAATAAGCTGTTTTTTCCTTTTAATTTTTACATTTTATCATGCCTGTACGTATTTTAGCTGACTATACAGAGCTATTTTTCGCATTGTTGAAGGCTGAACGTACGGTATCGCAACATTAGTTGATAATATTTTCATGTCATTTGGTTAGTTGTCTCATTGGCAATCCAACCACAGTTCTTTAATGGTTTCAAAGGCGATTTATTTTGAAAAAAAACAATTGAGAGAACGAAAGGACCGATAACTCTGCATAGGAGATTGCCCTCATCTAACAGATAGAAGGAGAGTGGCGGATTCTACCGAGGATTGCCAATTGGGGAGATTGGTGATGGCAATGCCGGAAAACTGTGAAATCTTCCTATATCTATCTACTAACTGTTAAAAGACCTTGTGAGATCCAGTAGTTATATCTTAATCTATTAAAAGTTTGTAATACTAGTACACCACTATGAAAGAGGTCTTTATGTATCTATACAATGATCAAACTCTTTTTTCTTTAAGTTAAGAAATATACTGATAGACTTTAAAAAACGCAACACTAGATTATACGTTTTAATTCAAATTTGTAAATACAATGTATGCAATTTTTGTAAAATAAATGTATTAACATAAGTTTCATTCATTTCTACATTGTTTTAAAAAGTGTGCAGTTCGAAAGTTGAATTGATTACATTATTTTTAATGTTTAAATCACGTGGTATGCACTGAAACCCTGCTAATACTTATCTAGACATTATTGGTGCTACACTTCCTGAGCACCTGCGATCCCTCCGTTTTTGGGCATGGACAAATAACGCAAAAAATATTTGTGTATAGTTGGCTGATTACAGGACAAACCATAATAAATGAAAGATGTAATATTTTATCTGAACTTGAATTACGTTTTGTCAACGTCAGCAAATATAGCTTGGAATGTCTGCCCTTGGTCCTCTACATTGCGCATACTCACATTTTTAAATCCTACTTTTTCTAATGTTTTCATATACTCAACATGATCTGAAGTCTGGCCGTATTTCAAATATTTTTTCTGAGTGATCGCTTTAATAGAGTCAACTCGAATAGTTGTCACCATCCTCGCACGCGGTCGCATAACTCGGTAAAGTTCACGACACCCAGCCTGTAGATCAGGCCAAAAATAGTAACAATTACAATGAAACAGTCTGTGAAACGTGTCATTTTCGAAAGGAAGATCGAGAACATTTCCTTTTTGAATGCATACTTTCCCATCGTGTATTTGCTTTGCTAGCCGTCTTTTGGCTAGTGAGATCATTTTATCAGAAAAGTCTATACCATATATTTTACCATTGCCACCTGAAGTAAAAAAGAATCTAATATTAAACCTTAAAAATATGAACTACTGTTATTGTACAATTGTGATAAGAACAAGAGCACATTACATTGTATGTAAACAAAAAAATAAAGATAGTTTACGAAATAATAAAACAGCTACAAACAAAGAAATTAAATAAAAGAGGTATCCATAGCCCTAGTCCCGTGAAATTTACATCTTATTTTAACAGACTTTCAACACACTCTTTCTCAAAAATATACATACATGTATATATCTCATTTGTTTGTATATATATATTTGTCTTTTAGTTACTTTTCACTTTATCAATGTGTACACTGTGGTAAAAAAAAAAACCGTCTCATTTCCATATGTTTGCCATATTTCACGTCTGAATTATTTTGTACTGCATTTTCGATTAATTTCTAAGAAAGAAAATTAACATTGACATCTTCAAACAATGTATATAGGCATATTTTAACCTGTATAGATTATATTTAATTTTAATATGACGTGCTTCGTTCGCTTTGTGGACAAACCGATGCTCTAAATCCAATAAAATTTGTTTGCACATGCGTATATTGACTACTGCAGAATAATGAATTTTATCAAATTGGCATGCATTTAATATATTTCATTGACTTAAAACACTTCCAAAATTCATTTATTATGACGGTAATGTGTTGCATTCCGAAATTGACAATATTTGACCTAGATACGACAACCATTCATTTTGACTGTTCAAACTCCTCCCTCTGAAAAATCACAGTGCAAGTCGTTTGCTTCTTTACAAACAAAAAAGTGAGGTTCATGGAAGAGCCTACATAAACGATCTACACTTATACACATCAGACATAGAAATTACCTTAATTGTCCTAATCAGAATCGAAATAATTGATGCAAACTATACTTTATTGTAGTTTTAACATAGTTGGGCATTATATTCGTGTTAGTTTAGCCCTCACTATCGCTCGGGCAAAAATAATCACGAATATAATGCCTACCCATGTTAAAACTACGATAAAGTATAGCTCGCATCAATTATTTTTTAAATTAGATTGGACGTTATCCCAATTACAATTATACAATATACAAACAAAGCAAGCTAGCTAACCAAAGTCTTACTTTACCAGCATTTGGAAATTATCTATCAAGTGGTCTTTAAGGAATAAATGAGATGAGGGACCCCAATCTAGACCCTCGTGAGAATCGCCTTACCCGTCACATATTTACAAGCTCACCCGTCACATATTTACAAGCTTACCATCACATATTTACAAGCTTACCCGTCACATGTTTACACGCAGCTTCAAGTCCAACTCCTGGTCCAAACCCGACCTCTAAAACATTGTGGTGTGGTTCAATCTGACACAGTTTTACAGCACTTTCTTCTAAAATCACATTTCGTCTCAAAAAGATATTCTGAATTTAAAATTTAAAAACAAAATTGTTGATGTGATTGGTGTCAAGATTTTAATATAAAGTTTCAAAATTTTCTTTTCATAACCTGATGAAAGATTTAAGATGTAAATGATACATCTGATAAAAAATTAAGCAACCTATATTATTTTTCTCGTTTGAATTGGTTTACATTGTCATTTCTGGGCCTTTTATAGCTGACTATGCGGTATGGGCTTTGCTCATTGTTGAAGGCCGTACGGTGACCTATAGTTGTTAATTTATGTGTCATCTATGGGTTGGTGGTAAATAACCATATTCTAGGAACAATAAATATGATTTCCGTATCATCTCTGCTTTATTAAAATTGTAAACGTATGGTGGTTCTGTGAAAGATTCAGCATTTAATTAAAAGGAATTGTGTTTATCTATAGCTTGCATTCATAAGAGAATAAGAAATACCACACCTCTTGATGTGCTTAGTACACAATGCAGTAATTTTGGACATGTCCAAAACGCACGGCTTCCGTTACGTTTTAAATTTTGTTTGGATATTATGTCTGAATTCGAGGTTTTACCATACATGCAAAAATGTAAAAAAAAATCATTTAAATACAGTAAAATGGGTATAATTATTCATAAAACTTCGAAGCGTGATAGCATCCTTGTTAATACAGTAAGCAATTACAAAGCAATTCGATTCATTTCATATTGTAGTACTGTCAATTTGTATTGCAGCAATCTGATGAGGCCCCTCATGGGGGGGGGGGGTCCTAGTAATCACATAATCACCATTTTTTTGCCAATATAATCACATAATCATTAAATATTTGCTTATCTTTAGTAATCAAATAATCATAAACTAAAAATACAGTCCTAGGTAATCAAATAATCATGAAATATTTGGCTTAATAATCAAATAATCATTAAAAAACGGCCAAGTAATCACATAATCAAAAACCCCATGAGGGCCCTCTATAGTATATATTAAGACAAATATTTACCTTCGTAACATACCATCCAAAGAAGCCACTTCCAGGTTTCCGCAGATTCTGTGCTAAATATTCTCTGAAGATACAAGTCATCCTCCTGAATATATGAAAGTATACATGTATAAAGTATATAGATAGATATAAGAAGATGTGGTATGAATGCCAATGAGACAACTCTCCATCCAAGTCATGATTTGTGAAAGTAAACCATTATAGGTCAAAGTACGACCTTCAACACGGAGCCTTTGCTCACACAGAAGAGCTCAGCAAGCTATTTAGGGTCCCAAATATTACCAGTGTAAATCCATTCAAACGGGAAAATGAATGGTCTAATTTATATTAAAAACGAGAAACGTGAAACAGTTATATATGAACCACATCCAGGGGCCGATCCAGCCATTTTAAAAGGGGGGGGGGTCCCAACCCAGGACAAAAGGGTGTGGGGTGGGGGTCCAACTATATGTTCCCATTCAAATGCATTGATCGGCCAAAGAAAAGGGGGGTTCCAACCCCCGGACCCCCCCCCCCCCCCCTCTTGATCCGCCTATGACGTCAACAAACTAAAACTACTGCACATCAGATTCCTGAACATAGTTATCAGAATAAAAATAAATACATTTGTTGAGGTTTTCAAAGGGATGAAATTTGCCAATGTGCACAAGTACAATGTGCTTATCAAGGGTTTGAGGTATGTAGGGGGGGAATTCTGAGACAAGTGCCTGTGTTTGAGGAAAGGGAGGCGCAATTTTCCGCAAAAGTTATTACCAAGGGTAAGCCGTTTACACCCCCTGAATCCTCCACTGATGTCATAATACCATTATCGTCAGCAAATAAAATGTACAAAAACAGTGCCTATACTAGTTATCATGAGTAATGAAATAACAGTACTGTAACTGAAGAGTTCTCGCCGTCAATTAGCAATTTGATGGTAGCAAATGCAATTGGACTGCATTTTGATTTTCTGTAGAGGAAGTAGGGATTTTAGAAATGATTGGATTGGCCTGGTCACACTAGAAAAACATAATTTTGATGATGTAACTAGATGCTCTTAAGAGCCTGTGTAGCTCGCCTGTCACGTGCATCTTCAACAATGGATATTCTACAAAACTGTACACGAATAAAGTTTATGATTGAACTCTCTTTTTTAAGGGGAAAAAAGGGGGGTATCGTGTTGCTGATCATTATTTTTCTGTTTACACTATCTCCCTTTCTTCTGTAGTCCCCCCTCCCAAAACACAAAACAAATGGTAAAAAAAATGTCCTTTATAGGCAACAACTCTTATGACTGACACTTTCTTAATGCGGATCTTGTATTGCTTGTCAGCTTAGTATTTTTAAGTTTCGAAGCATCTATTATAATGCGAAAGTAATATATAACGCCAAAAAACTGTTATTGAAAGTCATCATTGTCAAGAGCAATAACTACAATAAGGAATCGACTGCATGACAATTTCATCCATTGGCATGTTCGACACATTTGAAGTATCTTTTTCGCGCTGATTATTTCTGCTATTAAAAGCGTCTTTTTATCTACTATAGTTTTCATGATATAAACTAGCAATCGCACATAAACATTGATAAAATTAATTTCGGGGGAGCAAGATTTTGATGGTCAAGGGCATTACTATCCTTATGAAAGTTCATTATTCAGAATATGAATAAAATTTCTATCAAACCATCGTAACCGACATATATTTTGTTCTTTTATTGGAGGAAAAGGAACGACAAGGGTTATGTTTTTTTTCCTGAAAAATATTCTGATCCCCAATTGGATGAAAAAAAATTCTGATCAAGCAGATAACAAAAAAAATATTCTGAATGCAGATTTCCCCGATACCTAAAATATACAGTCACTGTGTTGAATTTTGGAGAGAAAAAAAATACCCAGAAAATAACATATACCTCCTCCTTTTTAACTCTTTTAGAAGTTAAATGGTTGTTCCCTCACAAGACAACATAACTTTATTGATTCACATTCTGTGCATTTTCAAAATATTTTGACTTTGCACCCGACTATTTTTATATAATAAAACAAATCAAGGATTTGTATAGTATACAAATCCTTGAACAAATCAATAATCATGCTGTATAAAAACCAAACTAATTTTACTCGAGGGTCAAACAAAATACAAAAAATAACCAATAATTCTATTTTTTTTTTTTTTTATTGTTATGGGTGTTATTTTATTTTATTGTAACAGTAATATGTGTTCAATTGTAACAAACCGTGATGCATGAGGAAAACATGGAAAGAGTATTTCTAAACAATGCGGATGAATTCGACTGATAACCTTTTATTTAATATTGCAGTTATATCTAGTATTTCCTTATTGCAAAAATCATGAGAATAATAAAATAAAATATTTTTCATGTATATTAATTCAATTTTTAAAGAGAAAGACAAATATTACATGACCATAGAACTATTTTTTAATGTATAATTTGGCCTACAGGTAAATAGGTCAAGTAACAGGTGCTTGTTTAAGAGCGCATGCGTGACAGATTAAATTGAATCGCCATCTTGGAATTTGAATGATTCAGTTCTGCTGTAATGTGAAGTTAATTTCAAGCATTCAAAGATTGTGTTTGTAAACTGAGTATTTCGAAAGCCACCTTTGGTTCAAGGCGGCAGTTATTTTCGGTAGGTACTAAGTAAAGGTATACAACAGGCCAATATTCCCTTTCTGACCTATATTTTCTCGAACCAAGTTTTTCTCCTTTGTTGACGGTTGGGTGTTCAAATACAACGGCTTACTCTCTGCAATACAACAAATAATACCGGTAGTTGCATAGTTGCACAAACTTGGGGTCGATGGAAAATACCCGTAGTAACCACAATATAAGGTTTGCTACTTGCATGAAGTTAATTTAAAAAAGGGGGAAGCGACGAGTGGACGAAAATTTATGATACATGCGAAGTATGACGCATGAAATCATCGGACTCAGAAATTTTATAGCTCGTACTTTATGGTCAATCCTTTGGTCCTGTTCAACTAAAAATCGTGATTAGAATAAGGTTTTTAGAGCATGGCAGGTACAAGTCTAATTAATGATGAATGAAGTCTTGATAGGCTATATTATGTTTCTGCTTTCGCCCTGGCTTTGACTATTTGTGAAGGGTCCTAAGGTAGATTTGGGTCCCAAGGACAAATATTCTAAACATCTTGTTAAAGTTTAAATTTACTTTTGAATTTCAACTGAAAGAATGAGTGTTGTGATGTTGCAGGAAGGCGTCAAAATTGTCTTCCTAAAGCAAGACATTTAATAAATTTATTTGGACTAGGCTGGTTACCAGGTACTAACTAGCTTTAGAACCATAGCTCTCATGGATATTGAGCTACATGTATATACAGCTACAGATCTTCATAAGTTAATATGAATGTTTTGATATTGAACAGTTTCAGACGGGTATTATATTGAATATTCCCTCTCAGGTCAATGTTTTACCAATGTCAATCGACAAAATCAGTTATTACAAAAATATGGTTTTTAATTATAAACGAATGTAAAAAATTTAACATTTTTTTGCACAAATAAACCCTGTAAGCAGATACATGTATAAGTATGTTGATGTTACAAGTAAAATCCCTTAAGGTGGTACCCAACACTTTCACTAAAATTAATTTGGCTCGTTTAATTTTCATAAAATTTTGACAAAGGATTTACTTTGACCCTTTGACAAAAATATAAAAATTTCAAAAAATTTGAACCAACCACTTTATCAGAAAAAGTACACTGGTTATATAGCAGTTTGACAAACACTAATGTTATCATTGAAAAGCTTAATATTCCCTTAACAACACAATGTAATTAAAATGTTTAGCTGATTTTACGAAGGAACGGAGCACAGACCAGAAAACATAATGCCCCTCTACTATCGTAGGTGGGGCATAAAACTATACGTACTGGACACAGAAAGAAAATTGTCGTTTCTGCATGGAGAATTAAACTTGGTTTCAAAGAATAAAAAGCTGACGTTTTGTCGATAAAACTAAGATATATATGTAGCTGACATGATTTAAATTTAAGTAAGGTCACCTATTTCCTGGTATCAAATAATTTGAAAAAAAAGAACAATGTATTGCCATATGACCTTTTACATTGAAGGGTTAAATTTGCATTAAGTCATGTTCAGACCCTTTAACAGAAAATAAAGGAATATGGAGTAAAGACGTGCACGGGGCCTGATCACACTCAAAGTCAATGCATAGAAAAAATACAAATTATCAATCCAAGTGGTCAAAGTTTTTATTTCTGTTCTTCATTTTGATAGTTGCTGGAGGGTCTTCAACAATAAAGAATCATTAATACCGTAAAACAAGGTCAAGATGGTCCCTAGTGTCGACTTAAGCAGTACAAGTACTTAAAGTATAATACTGCACTGTCACTATATTTTAATCTAGCCATAAAAAATCACCTAAGTCTTAGCACAAGACAGACAGACAGATCCCCGTATTTATGATTATGAGAATTACAATTTTTGCTTTATCCTACATATCAGTCTTAATGTTGTCCCTAAAACCTATATAGCTACAAGTCTTAAATTACA
>NW_027268256.1:0-31667 GCF_963676685.1 Mytilus edulis
CTGCTTTCCGCTGAGCCGTAACCTCAGGCTTAAACACTTTGGAAAGGTCCAATCCTGTCACGGCGGTGCTGCATGTTACAGAATTGAATGCTCCGCTTAGTTACATGCAACTCCTTTGAGAATGCCTCCCGCTGCTTTAAGACGGGAATTTTGATGAACGTCATTTATTCATAGCGTTGAATCAGACGCCCCTAGGCGTTGGTGTGACGGGCTTCGAACGCCTTCAAGGGATTGAAAGAACGCATTCGAACGCACCTTACCGTTGGTGTGAACGCCTTCGATTGCCTCGAACGCCCCAATAGTGTTGGTTCGAATACCAAATCGACCCAGGTCGATCGATTATATGCAATGGTTCAAGCGTGGGTCGAATGCCCATCTTCTGAAGATACCTGTGTCTGAGACATACGTCTTTACGCGGTTTGCATCGGTGATTGCACTGATGACCGAAAAAAGTCTTGGCGGGCATTTGGGTTGTTGTGGGCGTTGGGATATTCCATTATGTTTATAGCCAATTCAACAGACTTTCATCTATATCGGGACATCAATAATGAAACACAATCCAACCTCACTGTTAACACATTATTCATACCTTGCCCGGGGCCGACTCAAATTTTCATTTGCAGGGCCATTCGTATTTCTTAGGCTGGGGATCTCTAGCTCCAGTTCCTTTTCAATATCTGACAATGAATACTCTAGGAACTCTGAATACTTGTACTCCGAGGGGTTATCTTTGTAACAATTCATTATTGATACTATACCTATAAAACTCATCAAATTGCATCGATATTTTCCATTTGCCTTAGTGCTTTTAATATCGATGGTTGACCACAAATGTTTACACTGAATGCCAAACTATTCCTTGGTGAGGTTGTTGCAGTGATCACGTCAGATTTGTTCGAAATTCTAAGCATCATGCTAGAAGAAGCATCGGACATTGGCATTCTCCCGGATAGACTGGCGGGGCAGTTGAAGTAGTTCTGTCACAATTAAAAACAATCAATATTGTCTTCATTTGCTAAGCATCAAGTCGTCGAACACAATTAGGTTTGGTCGAGTTTCCGTGGATTAGTTAGTCGCTCCTTTGCTCGAAGAAAAAGTTTCGATATCACTCGGGTGTTGTGGTGGTGGTAAGGGGTTGCTGCAACAGCCGGTAGATGGGCTGGTGAAGCGATTTCCAGAATACGTACAATTGCTCGTACTCGAGTCATCCATCGCACAGGATTATGTTGCTCAACAGCGGAATCTTACCACAGTCCGACTTCCCAATGATAAACCTTCTGATTTCGGCAGGAGATACCGATTTGTCTTGTGGGCGTTGGCACTGTAGAAAATGTTTTCGACGTTCATTTATTTGAATAAAATAGCGATGAACTTTTGCTTGAAATGTCATTGGAAGACGGACATAGTTAACCCCAGCGAGGTAATGACCAGGAACCGGCGACGGAGAAAAGTTGGAAAATGTAAGGTATGCGGTGCCATGAAGTCTCAGTTTGTAGCTGCAACTGGTGCAGGGTTTATGGACAAACTACTAGTAATTAACCGATCACCCATGGAAATGCATCTACCCGGACACAACTTTAACGGGCCAGAGATTAAACTTAGCAAGCGCCTGCACCCAGAAAAGCTTGGTCAAACCACATTAATCGAGTTTACCATGCTGCATATCACCACGATCTCTGTTATGCCCATCACAAGAATAGAACCGCCCGTTACTCCATCAGTGGCATATCTATGCTAGCCTCGCTAAACACCATTGCCAACACCTCCACACGCGAACGCATGGACCCACAACATCATCGGACCAATCATCGATATCAAAACTCGATTTGGTTTGAGTATTTAGAAAATAAAAGTTCGCTGGGCCGATGATTTAGCGGATGAGTTGCACAAACCAGTTCGACGCACGTTTCAAAAACGCGGTGTAATAGTGTGTTGTGGATGAGGCTTAGGCGGCCGACCTTGTTGATATGAGTGTTTTTTACAGGGACAACAAGGAAAATAAATTCAACTGGGGCATTATCGATGTCTTCTCCAAAAATGTCTGACTGATGCCACTCAAGAACAAGAAGGGGTTGACGGTGCGGAATGCCTTCCAAACGGTATTCAAATTGCGTGTGCTAAAAGAAACTATGGACAGACAATGGTACTGAGTTTGACAACAAGGATGTAAAGCAGCTGCTTCAAAAACATGGTATCGAGGCTTACTCCACCGAGAATGAAGAGAAGTCGATTGTTGTCGACCGTTGGAACTGCAACATGTTCAAATACTTTTCAACCAAATTCATGCGCACCTATATCGATGTCCTGGACGATCATGTTCGCCAGTACAATACCACCCACCACCGCTCAATCAAGATGACCCCCGTCGCCTCAAGTCACAAGGAGCATGCAAACAAGGTGTATTTGAACCTTTACGGCTGCATACCTCCAATATTTGTACCTTTGTACTTCTGGTTACACTGGTTATGTGCTGCGCCCCTGTATTTTCGGTAAAGTGGCAGTAATCCCTCATCTTGTCCTCACCAAGCGAACAATCACATAACCAGCGCTGCGTGGCCTCCTGGTGGGTTTCTTGTCCTCTTTCGTCAAGACCATATGCTTCATAAGATAGTTTCAGGTCTAAATGGCCTTGATTTCTTTCTCAATTCATTGAACAAAGACCTGTGCCACATCTTCTCCTGGCTTTTGCATTATATACATAACTGGTGCCTTGGTATACACGTTGTCGTCAAAGCACTTGATGTGGTAGCAGAAACACGAAGGCATGTACTGATGGTAGGCTTTCGTATGTGGTTTATCAATCCTAGTTTCAACCTTCTTTGTTAAACACTAAAATTCCGCGAACAACACGAAAGGGACTCCTATCAAGTGAGTGTTGTCAAAGGTCTTGTAGGTCCCTTCCTTAATTAGCTTGGGCAGCTCGATCTTAACCGCCTTGTGGTTGACGCAACACTCTTTGTGGGTCTCCAGGACTTCTTTAATGTGGACTGGCACACCTGTAGCACAGATGGGTCTCACAATTGTGGTCCGAAGTCTGGCTCAACACCAGCAAAGACTTTTTTATCAGAATCAAGGTGATGTTCCCTCCCGCTGTTCGCTCACGTCTGATATGATAATTTATAATACATTGACTATCAGGGTTGAATTGACCTTCTTGAACTTACCAATACCCTTTAGGCTGACCGAGAACTACATCTTTTTCCAGATTGAGCTCTTCCTGCTACAATTTACCGTGTTATCATGTCTGTATGTTTTGGGTCTACCTCGTCATGGTGCAAGGCCGAAAGTATAGCCCACTTACAACAATCCTCATCAGGTTTTTTTCATATTGTTTACAGCCTTCTTTCAAAGTATTGTGACCCTCCCAGCGGCCGGTGTTTGTTAATATTGACGTGAATTTTACAATTGCATTCAATATTCAGCCCAATTTTTCAGTTCACTGGGCAATCTTTACTCCAATCTTTTTGTCCATCTAATCAAGGGTTTCAGCTAAGATCGTGGCCTCGGTGAAAATCTCGAGTGAAAGTATCCCTTGTTCTTATCATCTGCATTACCTGTTGGATTAATATTCACAATGGTACAGTGCAGTACCACATTGAATTTTTCTCCTTTCAATGTCCAATTTATTTTAAGTTCCTCCAGAGACATCCGAGAGACGTCAAGGAAAGTCTGCACATCCATAGCAATAATGGGGGTCATCTTCCAGGTAGTAAATGCCTCTTTCAAGGCTTTCGTTGGCGGATGCACTATCGATAGCCTACTAATACCTTTCAATCCAAGTTTTTTGCCTGGGAGATAATCCTCTTTCTCGTCTGGGGTTTCGGACGACGCTGATATTTAAGGTTGGTATCTTCTGTTACAATCAACTCAACCAACTGATCTTTCCCAAACCAGGAGTACCATCAAAGGTGGTTCATTTTGGTAATACCTCTCAGGGCTTTGACATTTTCAACAACTTACTCCATGTCCGCTGTCGGATCCATGTCTTCATCCCAACAATAAAAAATATCAATTTAGGTTACCCCAAACACCATCCCTAATTCAATTTATTAGACACATTTTTTTCGGTCCTTAAAATCATATCTTAACACTGTCAATCCTACCGTCCGTGAAAGTCGTGGTAATCATACCAAGTGCGCCTGGATTTTTTCATACCATAGCTTTCAATGTGCAAAGTTCCATTGATATCCTTGCCCAGACGGTGGACTAAAATGCCTTCCCCTAATCTTTGAAAAGCTGCCAATATTCCCTACGGTAATACTTTTTTTACTCACTAGAAGCAAATGATAGGTAATGATCTATTGTACAATGGACCAGAAAGGCCCAGGTGGGACATCTCATGGTATGTTTTCACAATGGGTCCAAAATTAGATTAAAAAAAATGCTTAACCCCAATTTTTAAAAGAGTGTAAAAAAATTCCCTACGGCAATACTTTTTTAGCCACTACGTGGCAATGGTAGGTAAGGATCTAAGGTCCAATGGGTCAAAAGGTCCAGGTGGGACAACTCATGGTTTGTCTTCACCATTGGTCCAAAGTTAAATTTCAAAAAAATGACTTACCCCAATTTTTAAAAGTAACAAACATGCCTACCCCAAATTTTCAAAAGTCTGTCAAAAATTCCCTACGGCAACACTTTTTTACCCACTAGGTGCAAATGGTCTAAGGTCAAATGGCTCATGGTTTGTTCTCACCATGGGTCCAAAGTTTGATTTTAACAAAATGCCTTACCCCAATTTTTAAAAGGGTATAAAAAATTCCCTACGACAGTACTTTTTTTCAGCCACTAGGTGGAAAGGGTAGGTAATGGGCTAGGGTCCAATGGGCCAAAAGATCCAGGTGGGACAACTCATAGTTTATCTTCACATAGGTCCGAACTTAGGTCTGAAGGGTCAAATATGCCTACCCCAAATTTTCAAAAGTCTGTCAAAAATTCCCTACGGCAATACTTTTTTGCCCACTAGGTGCAAATGATAGTTAATGGTCTAAGGTCAAATGGCTCAAAAGGTCCAGGTGGGACAACTCATGGTTTGTCCTCACCATGGGTCCAAAGTTTGATTTTAACAAAATGCCTTACCCCAATTTTTAAAAGGGTATAAAAAATTCCCTACGGCTATACTTTTTTCAGCCACTAGGTGGAAATGGTAGGTAATGGGCTAGGGTCCAATGGGCCAAAAGGTCCAGGTGGGACAACTCATAGTTTGTCTTCCCCATAGGTCCGAACTTAGGTCTGAAGGGTCAAACATGCCTACCCCAAATTTTCAAAAGTCTTTCAATAATTCCCTACGGCAATACTTTTTTACCCACTAGGTGCAAATAATAGGTAATAGTCTAAAGTCAAATGGCTCAAAAGGTCCAGGTGGGACAACTCATGGTTTGTCATCACCATGGGTCCAAAGTTTGATTTTAACAAAATGCCTTACCCCAATTTTCTAAAGGTTGTAAAAAAATCCCTACGGCAATACTTTTTCAGCTACTAGGTGGAAAGGGTAGGTAATGGGCTAGGGTCCAATGGGCCAAAATGTCCAGGTGGGACAACTCATAGTTTATCTTCACATAGGTCCGAACTTAGGTCTGAAGGGTCAAACATGCCTACCCCAAATTTTCAAAAGTCTGTCAAAAATTCCCTACGACAATACGTTTTTACCCACTAGGTGCAATTGATAGGTAATGGTCTAAGGTCAAATGGCTCAAAAGGTCCAGGTGGGACAACTCATGGTTTGTCCTCACCATGGGTCCAAAGTTTGATTTTAACAAAATGCCTTACCCCAATTTTTAAAAGGGTGTAAAAAATTCCCTACGGCAACACTTTTTCAGCCACTAGGTGGAAAGGGTAGGTTTTGGCTAGGGTCCAATGGGCCAAAAGGTCCAGGTGGGACAACTCAAAGTTTATCTTCACATAGGTCCGAACTTAGGTTGAAGGGTCAAACATGCCTACCCCAAATTTCAAAAGTCTGTCAAAAATTCCCTACGGCAATACTTTTTTGCCCACTAGGTGCAAATGATAGGTAATGGTCTAAGGTCAAATGGCTCACAAGGTCCAGGTGGGACGGTCCAGGTGGGACAACTCATGGTTTGTCCTCACCATGGGTCCAAAGTTTGATTTTAACAAAATGCCTTACCCCAATTTTTAAAAGGGTATAAAAAATTCCCTACGGCAATACTTTTTTCAGCCACTAGGTGGAAAGGGTAGGTAATGGGCAAGGGTCTAATGGGCCAAAAGGTCCAGGTGGGACAACTCATAGTTTGTCTTCACCATAGGTCCGAACTTAGGTCTGAAGGGTCAAACATGCTTACCCCAAATTTTCAAAAGTCTGTCAATAATTCCCTACGGCAATACTTTTTTACCCACTAGGTGCGAATAATAGGTAATAGTCTAAGGTCAAATGGCTCAAAAGGTCCAGGTGGGACAACTCATGGTTTGTCATCACCATGGGTCCAAAGTTTGATTTTAACAAAATGCCTTACCCCAATTTTTTAAAGGTTGTAAAAAAATCCCTACGGCAATACTTTTTCAGCTACTAGGTGGAAAGGGTAGGTAATGGGCTAGGGTCCAATGGGCCAAAAGGTCCAGGTGGGACAACTCATAGTTTATCTTTACATAGGTCCGAACTAAGGTCTGAAGGGTCAAACATGCCTACCCCAAATTTTCAAAAGTCTGTCAAAAATTCACTGCGGCATTACTGTTTTACCCACTAGGTGCAATTGATAGGTAATGGTCTAAATTCAAATGGCTCAAAAGGTCCAGGTGGGACAACTCATGGTTTGTCCTCACCATGGGTCCAAAGTTTGATTTTAACAAAATGCCTTACCCCAATTTTTAAAAGGGTGTTAAAAATTCCCTACGGCAACACTTTTTCAGCCACAAGGTGGAAAGGGTAGGTAATTGGCTAGGGTCCAATGGGCCAAAAGATCCAGGTGGGACAACTCATAGTTTATCTTCACATAGGTCCGAACTTAGGTTGAAGGGTCAAACATGCCTACCCCAAATTTCAAAAGTCTGTCAAAAATTCCCTACGGCAATACTTTTTTGCCCACTAGGTGCAAATGATACGTAATGGTCTAAGGTCAAACGGCTCAAAAGGTCCAGGTGGGACAACTCATGGTTTGTCCTCACCATGGGTCCAAAGTTTTGATTTTAACAAAATGCCTTACCCCAATTTTTAAAAGGGTATAAAAAATTCCCTACGGCAATAATTTTTTCAGCCACTAGGTGGAAAGGGTAGGTAATGGGCAAGGGTCTAATGGGCCAAAAGGTCCAGGTGGGACAACTCATAGTTTGTCTTCACCATAGGTCCGAACTTAGGTCTGAAGGGTCAAACATGCCTACCCCAAATTTTCAAAAGTCTGTCAATAATTCCCTACGGCAATACTTTTTTACCCACTAGGTGCAAATAATAGGTAATAGTCTAAGGTCAAATGGCTCAAAAGGTCCAGGTGGGACAACTCATGGTTTGTCCTCACCATGGGTCCAAAGTTTAATTTTAACAAAATGCCTTACCCCAATTTTTAAAAGGGTGTAATTAATTCCCTACGGCAATTCTTTTTCAGCCACTAGGTGGAAAGGGTAGGTAATTGGCTAGGGTCCAATGGGCTAAAAGGTCCAGGTGGGACAACTCATAGTTTGTCTTCACCATAGGTCCGAACTTAGGTCTGAAGGGTCAAACATGCCTACCCCAAATTTTCAAAAGTCTGTCAAAAATTCCCTATGGCAATACTTTTTTACCCACTAGGTGCAAATGATAGGTAATGGTCTAAGGTCAAATGGCTCAAAAGGTCCAGGTGGGACAACTCATGGTTTGTCATCACCATGGGTCCAAAGTTTGATTTTAACAAAATGCCTTACCCCAATTTTTAAAAGGGTGTTAAAAATTCCCTACGGCAACACTTTTTCAGCTACTAGGTGGAAAGGGTAGGTAATTGGCTAGGGTCCAATGGGCCAAAAGGTCCAGGTGGGACAACTCATAGTTTGTCTTCACCATAGGTCCAAAGTTTAATTTTAACAAAATGCCTTACCCCAATTTTTAAAAGGGTGTAATTAATTCCCTACGGCAATACTTTTTCAGCTACTAGGTGGAAAGGGTAGGTAATGGGCTAGGGTCCAATGGACCAAAAGGTCCAGGTGGGACAACTCATAGTTTGTCTTCGCCATAGGTCCGAACTTAGGTCTGAAGGGTCAAACATGCCTACCTTGTAATGCAAAACTTTTGATACTTCTTGGGAACTACTTGACAGGATGCCGAGACTATGGAAAGCTATTTCTTACAATATCACAAAATTGATTCCTTTTGGAAATGTCGATGCCATGTAGCAACAATTTTGCCAGCATTTAAATAAGTGCATAGGTATTTACTATTCTTCATACACTATTCAAAATTGCGCGCAGTACGCTGTTTGGTATATGAAAAGCGAATAAAGTAATGAGCAGGAAACAACATGTTAATTTGAAGAAAAAAATATTAAATAGTGTCATCGGCTGCTCACTCATATATAAAAACAGATTATTTTGTGATTATATGAGTGATAAAAACATTTAAAGTACGTTTGAATCTTATGCAACTTTTGGGTTTTTAGACATATCTGAAAACTGGCTGCTAGCGAAGAGGCTGCTAGCGAGTGGCTGCTAGCTTGAGCCTGGTTGTATTTACTGGAAAATGATTACACGTGGGTTTTCGATATCACCAGCTAGTCAAAAAATTTAATTTTATCATCGGTACAAGGACATCATTTGTAAAGATAAATCAACATGCAAACATCCTATACGTTCAGGTATTTCACATCCAATTTTTTATGGTAATATTTATTACAAAGCACAAAAACTTCGACATTCACCTCAAAAGCTAACAAAACATTTTAACAACCTAATTAAGAAGGATATACGCTACTGTTGTTAAGTCATTAAAGATGGCATATATTGGCCTAAATATTGATTAACTATAGGGTCTTTGCATCTGAAATAAACACATTTATTCGAAAACCAGTTGTTTGCATGAAACGGGTTATGTTCTTCTCATATATTTTATGATGGTATGATACTAAAACCCTAACGGGAGGAATTTTGCTTGATATTATTCATATGAAGAAGTCAGAATCTTCCAATCAGTTTAGTTGAGGTATTGAGCTGGCATGTCAGTGACTTCTAGTAGTCGTTTGTTAATTAATGTATCATTGGCACTTTGTTTAGTTTCTTTTGTTACCTATTCTGACATCGGACTCGGACTTCGTTAGACTGAATTTTACTGCGTGTATTGCCTTTTGTTTCTTTTCTCTACATTGGTTAGAGGAAAAGGTGGAGGGTTGAGACTGTTGTTATTCCAGTATGAATTTTGAATTTAGTTCATATATGTATTTTGGAGTTTAGTTGGACGTCCGTTATCACTGAACTAGTACACATTTTTAATTAGGGGCCAGCCGAAGCACGCCTTCGGTTAGGAATTTTCTTGCTTTATTGAATACCCATTGCTCGTATGTAAAAGAAGTAGACAACTTCGACAGAGAAAGTGTCTTGATCTGAGCAGTAATGACCGTAAAACGGAGTCTGTACAATTTTCGGTTTTACTAACTCAATGGTACAGATGCAAAACTTTCCAAACTCACATTATGCTAATTATTGACCGACAGCGGGAGGTATTCTAGCAGAACAATGCTTGGCATCACACAACAATGGACTACCTTATCAAAATAACACAAATGAGCTAACTTAACCTTCAAATTCAAAGAACACGAATCCTATTTAGAGTTAGGGGACCATTTGGAAAAAAAGTGCTTCAGACGGTAAGACAATATCATTTTTGTTCATACCATGATTTATTTAGTGAGAAAACTAAATAACAGTCGTTTCCTTGGATTCTTGTCTTCAAATAAACTGCAAGATATAACTGTAGCTTTGTCCTTTTCCTTGGTTTGTATTTCAACATCAAACACAATGACCAATGTAATGACGTGAATGACGTGTAGTCGCCATTGCAACACTCATCGCAAATCCTAGTAAGCTTTTCCAAATGATCGTATGATGTTAAAGGAAATTGGTCAAATATTACAATAGAAATTAAAAAAAACCCATCTTACATCGTCCACCTATTTTATTTTAAACTTGTAAACCAGTGTGTTTAATAAATATATGAATATTTCAAGTTGTATGTAAATAAATTTTTTTCTCAACTTCTTACAAACTTTTTTTGGGTTAAAATATGCCATAAAGTGGCTATAGCAATAATTAAGTTTAAAGATTCATGAAAAGACATACATTGTTTAATATGCTATCAGAGAATATAATACTTATATGTATTATTATATAATTTAATTTTGGATGTAACGCGTCTTCTGATTGGCTGACGTTATTTTGTTATCAGACAAAAGACATAATTTAGTCATGTGACCGTGACGTCATCATCGCTTTTATATGGTTTTCTACGGTTTAAAATGGAATTTAGAATTAAATAATAAGAAATGATTGTATTATTTTTTCTGTCTACTCGAAATAACATAAAAATGTGGTGCACACTGTTAAATAACCCGCTACGCGCGTTATTTAGTGTGCACCATTTTTTAATGTTATTTCTTCATAGACAGAAAAAATATTACAGTCATTCCTTTAATTTCTCTGATGCTATCTAGTATGTTTACATAATCATCTGTAGCAAGTCGTAGAAGTTGATAAACGTTTGAACCAACATAACTTAATCAACGATGTTGTGATATAGCTGACAGTTTAATCTTCTCATATTTATCATAGGCATATCTGTGATCTAAATTAAGAACATCATTGTCCCATTTTATTTTCCGGTACAATAGTCCGCGGGTATACTGGTGAATTTAAGCTGACTGATACTTGTGTTTTATTGTGTAGACTTCTTACGTTCACTTACTATTTCTATGCCAAACTTAAATTTATTAGCCACATAAGGTATGTATACTTAAAATTTAGGTATGAAACAGTAACCATGATTTGTATGTATATATATTTATATATAGAAACACATAAAGAGGTACTTTCGGTTTCAATACTCATTTAAATTGTAAATTTAGTAATTGTCTATCAAACAAATAAAGTACACAGAACTCTGTAAAGTACATTATATACTGTTCCAAAAGAAAAAGAAACGCGTAGCTTGGGTGAATTTATATATTTTACGGGGTAAACTAAGACAAAAGTCTTACAAAATAACAGACGGCATAATTTGGTTGTGTTAACCTATAAGAATATATAAATTAAGTGTGGGATGTATGTTAATCAGACAACTACCTTAAGACACTTATAGCAACAGACAAAATGAAAAGTGAGGCAGTCCTGAAAAATTGAACGCAAATAAAACATGGCATGATACCATTTCAAATCAAAAGTTTTCAGATATATTCATATTAAAAGAAAAAACTTGATGACCTTATTTGAAAGAATAGTCAGAATTTTACTAATTTTATGAATGTTTTGGCTGTATGACCTAGATGCGCCCAAACTCAAGTTTGTCAGTAAATGAAAGAACGCAAAGTACAAAAAGTTTAATAATAACATGTTTGGCGACGATTGTGCACTGTTTCATATCTTATCATGTACACGTGCAATATTCCAAATTTGCGTAATATTAATACCTTTTATGGACTGCTAAAGTCAAATGAACAACTAACACATATCATGATGATACAGACCACAGATGTGACAGTTTATGTTTCAAAATCAATCATATCAAAAGATACATGTATACAATTTGCATATATACTACATTACAGTCTGAACCAATGAGCATATCATGTAATAAATGAAAAGACAAATGTCATAAATTATTGAAATTGAATGTTTTGAAAAGTCAATTAATTTAGAGTTATTTCCCCCTGACTATAAATTTGTTAATAATATTAGTAGTGTAACATCTCAACTTTTGGGAGCAGATACCGCTCATATTGTCCTCATTCAAATCAACTATTAACAAACTTCTTTTCAAGATGGAAGAAGGGGAAGGGGGAGGGGATAAAAATATTTTATGAAATTGAATGTTACCAAATTTCTGTACTTGTTTCTCCTTCGGCAGCAATTTGGAAACGAGGCTGGATATTAAAACATGTGCTTGAAGTAGTACCCCCTTGCAATTAGAAAATTCAAAAGAGTTTGAAGTCAGATAATCACATATGTACATAACTTAACTATTTTTTTTTACATATTTTTAAAATTTACAAAACATGATAACACAAGACTGAATACAATTACAGTCTTTATTTGTACCATAAAGTCACCTATGCTGCACATAAGTGTATATAATCTAAATTTGTTATCAATTGTTTTTTACCAGGAATATATATAACTGAGATTTGGTGAAATGGAACAAGCCACTCAATTCCGCCGTCAAGGCACATCAACAGCAAAAGAATCTACTTCTAAAGAAATACACTCGAATAATGGATCTAGCCATGAAGCTGAAGTGTTAACTGACTCAGATGAAGACTTAGCCTCACCTTTCAATGAACAAAATATCGCATTAGTATTTGGTCAAAGAAAGCTCCATGTAAAAAAGGAGCATCTAATTGCCGTGTCTCCTGTGTTTGAAGCAATGTTCAGTTCAAAATTTAAGGAGGGATCGTTAACTGAAATATCTTTACCTGATAAAAAACTAAGTCACTTTGTTTATTTTCTACGCTACCTGTTTCCAGGATTCAATGACAGACTAAGAGGTAAATACAAATAAAGATTAATAAAATCCACACATGTTCAACAGACACAGTTGAAGCAATTGCAAGTATTTGCCTACTGTGAATATCTTTTTTTGAATATTGTTTTTTCCGATGTTTTTTTCTCTCGATAAACTAAATATGTCATGTGTGTACTTGCCAATAATTGAGGTTATCATTCATCATAAATTTCTACTTTTATTGTTATAAATTACAATTTTTGATCAAATTTAAAAAAGGCAAGCATAGCAAAACAACTCACCATTTGAAACAGAAAATCTGTGACTTCGATTATACAATTACTGTGGATTCATTTATTTTTGTGGGTGTAAATTTTCGTGGATTGATGAAAACTTTTTCGCGGATATTTGATTTCGTGGTTTTGTTTATCTCTGTATACAAAGTCTATTGACAATATGTTGTTCGGTTGACATTTGAATTCGTATTTCCCATCCAACCCACGATATTAGAATAGTTATGAGAATCGCAAAGTTGCTTATGGCAATAAACATGAACAAATACATATTTACGCATTCAAGTATGTAGGCTTGCATTATCTCACAAAGATCATTGTTATCTTTATCAAGTCATTTATCTCAAACTTGGGTCAAGACAATAAAACAGTTTTCTCTAATTTTCACATTTTCTGACCGGTGTGAGAAAAAATATTTCTAATCTCTAGACGTGAAAAATTTGTTCTCAGCAAATGATTGGTCGAAATGTTATTGTGACGTTAAAATTTCTTTGTTTCTTCCGAATGTTTCTGTTGTGACGTCATGAAAAAAGGCGACCATGCCTGATGACTTCACTTAAAAAGTACACAACTTTCTTCAAAGCTTTGAAAAAGAATGATAAAAATCATTACAGAAACAGATTCCGCCACTATAACTCGTGTATTATGATATTTCTCCACTCTCGACAGTTAAATTTTAACTATTCAAAAAGCTCGGCAAAGCCACGCGCTTTAAATATTAAAATTTAACTGTCTCGACTGTAGAAATATCGTAACACACTTGTTGCAGTTGTGGAATCTATATGTCTATTCGTTTGATGTGTTTGATATTTTGATTTTGCGATTTGATAAGGGATTTTTCGTTTTCAATTTTCCTTTGAGTTCAGCATTTTTGTGATTATACTCTTTGATATTAGCTTGTCTATGTTATTTAAATGAACTGCACCAAACATACTAATATAAATTCAACTCTGCTTCGCTCATAATGGCAAATTTAAACAAACAATATGCGCTTCAGCAGTCTGTCTGAGTTTTTCACAAAGTCGTCCGTTTCTTTTGATGTTTTGATGTTATTTGTGTCAATGGGTCGCTATATTTAAGACATATACCCCCAGTATCACTCTTGAATGAAAAAAAAGATGAAAATATAAGTTATCTACCTTCATATCCGTAGATATGGATACCTAAACACCCTGAAGTATCCAAGTACAGGGTACTGAAGGGTGTTAAAATATCCATATATGGGCGTTTTTCAATAAAAGCGTAACTTTCATACCTAAAAAAAATGGAAAATCAACTTGTCTAAAATTTAATTTCAAGAGTTATTTTGAATACCTCTATTATAGACCTGTTTGTAAACAAAAAGTGCAATCTTAAATATTCTTTAAAATGATATTATTTTCATAATTTGTGTAATGTTTTGTAGGGGACTTTTGTCCCTTACGATACTTCTTCTAAACACACATATATTTTTTGTAATTTTAAATGTTTCCTTTATATATAATCCAGTTTGTTTACTTTAAATACTAGAAAAATCTCATTTTGTTCTGAGTTGGAAAACCGTTTTTATCGATAAAGATTAGACAGTACTTCACATATGAAGGTACAACTCATGTTACGTAGTGGACATTTTGATGCGTTTCGTAGTGGACAAAACCGTTTCGTAGTGGACAAAATGTTTCGTAGTTGACATCAACCCTATCTTATGTTAATAAAAACATAATAAAAATAACATGAAACTAACCCTTATTATTTGTTTTGCACGAATTTAATTGAAAAAAAATTAAGAAAAGACTGCATGGTAGTTGTAGTGTCCACTACTAAACCTTTTTCTCCCATACTTGTTTCGTAGGGGACCGTTTTGTAGGTGACGTATTCGCATAATTTATTCCCCCCCCCCCCCCACAAACCTTATATTGCAATAGTAACAAGACTGATTGTATTCATCAAAGCATTTATTTAGCTGTACACTGATATTTTTTTCATAATTTTAAAACCAGATACTGAACGAGATTTGACCCGTTTCGTAGTGGACATTAAAAACAAATACGGTATCACTCTGGTCCATTTTATGTGCTCAATTTTTCGTACCAACAATTTAATTGGCGTTATAAAAGCCTCACTTCTTTTGTAAGACCCTAATGTTTATATCTCTTGCAAACAAAAATTACATTGATTTTTTAAAACTGTTTATTGGCAAATTTTAATGACTTCGTTTCGTAGTGGACATTTTGTAAGGGACATACCTTCTGAAATTAAAAATACTATTTTGAAAGCTGTTTATTAAAATGAACTCTGAACATACTTTTGATTATTATTAAAGAACTTATGTAAAGTAAAAATAACATTTTTTTCTTCATTTATTTACGATATTTTAGAGTATGAATGTTGAACAGGCGGTCTAGTGACATGCCATTTTGGTTGTTTCGGACCATTCAGGAGTCAATATCTTATCAATCCCTCTAAAAATAAACTGTTTCTTTGCTTAAAAATGTTAAATCTAATTCAATGTACTGACTGCACAAAAAATTACTTACAAAGATCAAACACAAAGTGGCTGGGACAAGAACATCATCGGATATGAACGTAGACAACGAATGTTTTCCCGGTCTTATTCTAAATCTGGTGATTTTTAGAGAAATTCGACAATAGAATTTAACTTAAAAGTAACGTTTTTTTTTCATTTTGTAAATATCTTATGAAATTTGGGATTTTTACATATTTTTAACGGGACGTAGGGTAATACCTTTGGTAGAACCCTACAGGTAGTCAATTATTAGACGTTTTTAATCTACAGACAGAGAAAGTGAAATGGGTCGAATTTGGCTCTCAAAATTGTGAGAATTACATCATAGACGGTGTGACGTCAACGTGGGTCATTTGCATAGCTAGGTCAGTAGTCCCATTCATTGACAATGTGGCAGTATACATAGTGATGCATTTACCAAAATGATTGCAAATAATCGACATAGTAAGATAAAATCGTTAGTGGATTACGTATCTAAGTATACAGACATCATTGATAATCTACAGAATTTGATATTTCATCAGGAACAACCATGGAACTAAGGAAAACGTGCGTGAATTTCTCCGATGCAATTGGTTAGCAAAGTCCGGAAATATGGGTTAGCAAAACTCAGGGGCTCTGGGTTTTGTAACGACGTGCGTTAACCAATCAAAATCATAGAATATACTAAGCCGTGGATAAATATTTGTGACATAAATATACATGCTTGTGAATATGAGAATAGCTTATTTTTTCTTTCAAATGCAAATACTTTATTTTTTGTAATCTTTGAAAAATAATTATACTTTTTTCAGAGGACACTGCTTACGACATATTACCTTTGGCTGATGAATACCAAACTGATGGTCTAAAGAATAGGATTGAAAAGTTCCTGATCAAGATTCTTTTTAAATCAGTTCCAATCGCATCGGTGGATATTATCGAAAAAATTCTTGAAGCGGAACGGTACAATTTAAATGGCTACCTGAACAAATGCATTGATATAGCATCTCGGAAAAAAATTCAGACCTTGAGAAAAAGTCCGAAATTTGAAGAAATAACTAAAAAAACACAACTTAAAATTAGTTTAAAACGATGGGAAGACATCGATAATATGCATAGTCAAGCGGTAAAAATAAATCCTAATTTCACAGAATATCTGGAAAGAAACAGAAGCCGTATCGGAGCACCAAGTGAATATGCAATTGATATTAAAGATGTGGGCGAACACTTAGGAGCTTTCATGAATGAATAACTAATTGTGGTTTCCTGTCTTACTAAATCAATATAAGTATTTGTACACTTTCATTCATTTACATTCAAACACATTACCACTCACAATTAATAAGTGATTTCGGTTTTATATATATGTTTACACTATCGTTATACTTTATAGTTTCCATTTCTTAAACAAGTGTAAATTGAATAAATCTATTGTTACGAATATCAATGGATTTTGGCCACAGGGTGTGACGAGCGGGGTTTCTGGAAATCCCTGATTCTACATCCCGATAACAATGTCCATTCTTATTCATAACCAATAAAAATTGATCACTCATTTAATAGCATAAACATAAGAAATAACAAATAGTGTTCACTAAAAGTTGTTTCAAGATTCCAAAAAACGAAAAAAAAATTAAGCATCTACATATATACTGAGCCAAAAAAGTTTAGCAACGAAAGTGTGAAATTTTAATTTATAACAAAATCATAACAAAATATAATTTTAATAATAACAAAAAACAATTATGACATGTCAGAAGCAACATGAATATTAATCACTCACATTTATTAGAATTTTCTTTGTATGGAGCGCGGGAGGGTCAAAATGTGGAAATGAGTAAAGTATTATTCAAAATCAATTTCTCAGCCATGCCCTAAGTGCACCAATGAAGGATTGGCAGGCACACCAGCAGCTGCCCTTAGTCAATGCACTACTTTTGGCTGGAAAAACACGTGTCACGTTTTGACGTAAAGCGAAGGTGGCGCTCCTCCCTTGACGACAGTTTTTTGGGTGTCTATGAGATATCGGACTATCTTGCGCAGTTGCAATTTGTCGAAATCTGTTTGTTATTCTCTAAACTGTTGCCTTATGGTCATTTAATCAAGCCATGATGTCAGCAACCCTCATTCCGGCATCAACCATTTCAACAGCTTTCCGACTGTCATTTTCGGGAAGGCCTGATTGACGCCAAATGCAATTTTTATAAATGTGTATGCGTTTTTCTTACCAATGGTGTGTTTCTGAATGTAATTGGAAAAGAAATTTTTAATATCGTTTAAAAGTACAGGTACAGAAGGTAAAACATCAGTTACACGTGTAAAGCTGAAATGGCGCGAAATGAATTACCAGGAAAAAGTACGACTGTTTAATTTACAGGTAAAACCAAGGATTATATCAACAATGTTTAAATATTTTTTCTCTCTCCAGAAACAAAAAAAAAAAAACAAAAAAAAAGTTGCCAAACTTTTTTGGCTCAGTTTATTTTATTTTATCATTTTAACACTCTTGCTTGAAGGTTACATATTTTATCCCTGTCATATGTCTCTATTCTAAAGCAGTAATCTTTAAAAAAAAAAAAAACAGATTCGGAAATCCCAGTGGCGAATCAGTTGGTTCGATACCCATTTCATTTGAACGGTCAACGCATTTAAATGGTGGGAAAGCATCTTTGGAAACCCCATCCTCTTTGGTTGCCCCAAATAAGAATGATTGTATCCGTCCCTAAATGCCGCGCAAAAAGGGAGTTCCTCAATATTCAATCTGTATCTTTGTATGTTGATCGTGCCTAGTCCTTAGGTTTCTAATCCAGATACATATATCCTACAGTATTTCCAAATATGAATGTTTGTTTATTCTCGAGAAGAAAGGGGTCGGGTTATACAATCGTTATATATCAAACTAATACAGGTTTAAGTACTTTGGGTAATAACATTGCTTTTATCTTTTGTCTATTTTACCAAATCCAAAACTTGCCACAAAATGTCGTCCGTCTTATACCTGTCCATATTGCCAACTGTATACAAGGCCATGACGTATTTTTCTTCGTTATAAAACAGTCAACCTTGAACTGCTGATCCATATTAGCCCTTGTAATTAACGGGATGAAGCAAAGCAACAATTTTGATATAGCTCTTCAACAGTTTCTGTACTTATACATCCTCGGATTTCAATTGTTTTGCATTTAGCGTTTCTGATGAAGGTAAATCCAGAAAAACATTCGGACGCAACGAATTATTAGACGATTTTTTTTCATTTTTTTTTGTAAAATCTAAACTTTGAACTAAGATAGCTAAAGTGAGGTTATTAGTATGGTTTCATGTTTGATTTCACTCTATATAAGAATGATGTATTTTGAATGGTTGGTATCCAGTGTACTTTCGAATAGTCTTACTTTTTTCTTATTTTAAACGAATTTGCATCTTTTTTTAACACTGCCGGTGACTTTTACTCAAATTCCCTCCTATGCCCTGGTATTTTCTATTTTTGGTTGTTATCAAATAATTGATGGAAAACTGTTTTTTTTTATATAATATGAGACAACAGAACATCGATAATGATCATTTGAAGATCCCTTCTTTGTGTTTGTTACTTTCCTGAAGTTAAGCAAACATTTCTTTCGTCTCTACTTTTAGTGTTCTAAAATTGATATTTCTGTGCTTTTAAATAATCTCTTTCTGTAATTTTATTCACTTTGTTATTTTATGGAATAAAACATTTTTGAAGTAGAAATATATAAATGTTGAACTAATTTATGTGGTTAAGGTGGTACCTAACACTACAGGGAGATAACTCTGTAATATCAGCTAAACGTTTAAATTACGTTGCTTTGTGAAGGCAATATAAAGCTTCACAATGATCAAAATTAGTGTATGTCTAACTGCTAAATAACCAGTGTAATTTTTCTGATAAAACGCTTGGTTCAAGTTTTTTGATTTTTTTTACATTTTTGTAAAAGGGTCAAAGTAAATAATTTGTCAAAATTTTATGAACATTAGACGAGCCAAATTAATTTTAGTGAAAGTGTTGGGTACCACCTTATAGGTTTATTTCTCAATACAGTTGGCAGAATTTACTTTTCGACTTTCTGTATCACTTTACTACACAGTAGTACATGTATCAACAAAAGGTTTTTACTATTGAATTAAGTTTATGTTTTTATAAATCTAATATCACATCCCTTTTGTAAAAATAAAAGTATATATGCCGGATATACTTTCTTCTACTGTGCTAATATGATTTGAGCTGTATCGTTATTTTTGTTATAACATCTTCAACGTTTCGTCTGTTAAGTTTATCGACAGGTTATAGATATTCCTTATAAGACCAACTGCACCCCTTGAATAATCATTTTATTACATTGTTTTAAATATCAGTTTATAGTCAGATTAAGTAACGCTCCATCTAAATTCCATATACCTTGGTCATATTTTTTTATATACAATCGAAAATGTACTTATTTTACTCTTGAAATTTATACAAAAGACTGGCGTTAATCAGTTTTAGTATAAACAGTATATCATTGACACTTTAAAGAGATGGATACGTTAGTTTCTCATAAAAAACTCTATACAAAATTGTTCAAAAAAAGAAATGATTGTTCAACTCTTTTAACTCTTTTGCCATGCCAGAGTCTGTAGCCATGGCAACACTCCATTAAAAGTATTTTTTGCTTACCAGGTAATCTATAAAGTCAGAGTCGTTACCACAAATAACTTTACACATTTACAGGATTATCTCGTTTACACAAAGACAAGTGTGACTGTACCCTTATTCATGTAATTACAATCGGGATTTGCACATTAGTTTTTTCGGTGTAGTTATTTACAAATTCCATTCAATTTGATACATCCGTATAAACTTATTCAACTTTGAATAAATTCTTGAAAGTTTTCAATTTCACATTTTGTAACATCGTCTTGATCAATACCAACATTGATGTTGATCCGTCTTAGTAGATCAAAATCAATTGAATATGTAAATACGCTTCGCACAAGCGTTTCGTAACTGCGAGTTCACTAAATATACATGTACTTTGTTGTTTTGTGTCTTTCCTTTACTTGTATTTGTCCTTTGTAACGATATGATGAACCAAGTCGTGTGAAAGTGATTTTAGTTTATTCCGTTTTTATGTCTTAGTATAGGACCCACAAACACGCTTACGTCATGTTCATAGTGCCAATTACAAATCAAGAACCTGTAATCAAGTGGTTGTCGTAGGTTTCTATTCGTCATATATGGTCTTGGTTTGGTAATTGGTTTGGTTTTATTTCACAAAATTGTGAAATAATAAGAGGCTCAAAAGAGCATGTGCAGCTCACCTTTATCTTCAACAATGGCCATTTGTTTTGGTAAAAATCATCATGAAAGACCAAAATCTTATATAGAGTTAATTGGCATTTGCAGTCAATTTGACATATATGTAGATCTTGCATTGTCAATATTTTTTGCTTTTTAGCTCACCTGACCCGATGGGCCAAGTGAGCCTATGCCATCACTTGGCGTCCGTCGTCTGTCGTCTGTCGTCGTCTGTCGTCGTCTGTCGTCGTAAACTATTTCAAGAATCTTCTCCTCTGGAACTACTGGGCCAAATACTTCCAAACTTTAACTGAATGTTCCTTAGGGTATCTAGTTTATAAATTGTATCCGAAGTTTTGATCAATCAACAAACATGGTCGCCATTGCTAAAAATAGAACATAGGGGTCAAATGCAGTTTTTGGCTTATACTCAAAAACCAAAGCATTTAGAGCTAATCTGACATGGGATAATATTGTTTATCAGGTCAAGATCTATCTGCCCTGAAATTTCAGATGAATCAGACAACCCGTTGTTGGGTTGCTGCCCCTGAATTGGTAATTTTAAGGAAATTTTGCTGTTTTTGGTTATTATCTTGAATATTATTATAGATAGAGATAAACTGTAAAGAGCAATAATGTTCAGCAAAGTAAGATTTACAAATAAGTCAACAAGACCGAAATGGTCAGTTGACCCCTTTAGGAGTTATTGCCCTTTATAGTCAATTTTTAACCATTTTTCGTAAATCTTAGTTATCTTTTACAAAATCTTCTCCTCTGAAACTGCTGGGCCAAATACTTCCAAACTTTAACTGAATGTTCCCTAGGGTATCTAGTTTATAAATTGTATCCGAAGTTTTGATCTATCAACAAACATGGTCGCCATTGCTAAAAATAGAACATAGGGGTCAAATACAGTTTTTGACTTATAACTCAAAAACCAGAGCAATAGAGCAATCTGACATGGGGTAATATTGTTTATCAGGTCAAGATCTATCTGCCCTGAAATTTTAAGATGAATCAGACAACCTGTTGTTGGGTTGCCGTCCCTGAATTGGTAATTTTAAGGAAATTTTGCTGTTTTTGGTTATTATCTTGAATATTATTATAGATAGAGATAAACTGCAAACAGCAATAATGTTTAGCAAAGTAAGATTTATAAATAAGTCAACAGGACCGAAATGGTCATTTGACCCCTTTAGGAGTTATTGCCCTTTATATCAATTTTTAACCATTTTTCGTAATCTTAGTAATCTTTACAAAAATCTTCTCCTCTGAAACTACTGAGCCAAATACTTCCACACTTTAACCGAATGTTCCGTTGAGTATCTTGTTTATAAATTGTATCCGAAGTTTTGATCTATCAACAAACATGGTCGCCATTGCTAAAAATAGAACATAGGGGTCAAATGCAGTTTTTGGCTTATAACTAAAAAAACAAAGCATTTATAGCAAATCTGACATGGGTTAATATGTTTATCAGGTCAAGATCTATCTGCCCTGAAATTTTCAGATGAATCAGACAACCCGTTGTTGGGTTGCTGCCCCTGAATTGATAATTTTAAGGAAATTTTGCTGTTTTTGGTTATTATCTTGAATATTATTATAGATAGAGATAAACTGTACACAGCAATAATGTTCAGCAAAGAAAGATCTTCAAATAAGTCAATATGACCAAAATTGTCAATTGACCCCTTAAGGAGTTATTGCCCTTTAAAAGACTTTTTTTAACAATTTGTTCATCATGTTGACTTACTTTAAAAAATCTTCTCCTTTGAAACTGCTGTATCAATTTCAGCCAAACTTAAGCTAAATAAGTTTCAGAGTATCTAGTATAAATTTTATATTTTATTTCCTTGTATGTCAAGAAACATAGCTTCTATGGCTAATATAGAACATAGGAAAAAATGATTATTTTTTTTGGCCTTTGAAGAAAATAGGACGATCCAAAGAACATTTAAATAAATTGAAAAGCAAAATAATCATTGATGAGAGGATTTAAGCAAAAGAATTAAGGTGAGCGATTCAGGCTCTTGAGAGCCTCTTGTTTAAGTCCTTAAGATTACTATCTATAATTGTATGATATACTTTTCAAGATACATGTAATAGGCAAAAAAAAACCACAATTCATTGTACAACATCTCCTTTTAATTAAGTATTATGTTCATGTACATGCACTGTTTCAGTATATGTGTCGTTCTGAGTATAAACTATGTATTAAAATAAAATTGTAACAATACAACACGATCCATCATTTGAGAGATGTTTGATTTTCATATTTTTAAGGAAATACTTCCAATTGTGCGGGTTATTTCTTACTTACATGATGTGTTTATTATTGTTCAGTACATATTTGTACTCCGGCTTCCTCCACCAATAAAATTTGGCCACCACGAAATAGCCTTAATACGGTGCTTACAAGTGGCGTTAAAATACAAAAAAAAAATCAAATCACAAAGTCATGTACTCAAAAACCCATATCTCAGTAATATGATTCTAAGATTAATCTACATTTTCACGGTATTGGTTTTGTTCATCATTGAAGACCTTACTGTGACCCACAGTTGCAAACATTTCATACTGCATTTATCTATTTACTAGCAAATGCTATTTGTTCATTTAGGCTTTATATCATACTATGTTTGTAAAACAATTTGACATGTTCATGATATGCTACCTTAATACCATCACAGTCATCTGTTTTGATGAATGGTCAATGGGATTCAGCTCAGTTCAATATCTAATGAACAGAGACGTGATCCAATTAGATAATATTAGTACACTGTTTACAAACAAATTATATTTGTTGACATATAGTACGTATATAACCATTAACTGATAAATTTATCCGATAAACCTAAAGAATTGGCATGATAGTACAACTATGGGTATTTTTTTTCTCTCGGAGTGAATATGTAAATACAGTCAACCAAATAAACATTTTTCAAACTAGTTTTATCAACTCCACTTATGTCGTATTTCATTTTCATTTTTTATTTGCTGTAATACAAATTTAAAGTAATTTACAAAACGATTAATATGCAAAATAGAGATGACAGGATCGTTGGTGGTTTTTTTTTAAAAGTAGTTTTAGCAGCCAACCCACAGTGTGGCCTGCAAATCTTTAGTGCTTATACTCTGCTTGCGTATATTATGGGGGGAGGGTTGAGATCTCACTAACATATTTAACCCCACCACATTTTTGCGCCTGTCCCAAGTCAGGAGCCTCTGGCCTTTGTTAGTCTTGTATTATTTTAATTTTAGTTTCTTGTGTACAATTTTGGAAATTAGTATGGCGTTCATTATCACTGAACTAGTATATGTTTGTTTAGGGGCCAGCTGAAGGACGACTCCGGATGTGGGAATTTATTGCTACATTGAAGACCTGTTGGTGACCTTCTGCTGTTGTTTTTTCTATGGTCGGGTTGTTGTCTCTTTGACACATTCTCATTTCCAGTCTCAATTTTATTGTCATACTTCTTTCTCTTTCGAAAAAATCAACATTTGATTTACCCGACGTAATTAAACAAAACGGGTTATTGAGATCGCACGAACTTATAAAAGATTTTCTCACTTGCTTTTCTTTGTGAAACAGCCTTGGCTACTCTAAAATCAGTTAAAAAATGTTGCATCTCAATATTGCCAAGAATTAAAAATAAAAAAAGGAATCAACCCATTAGAATTATGTAAACAGGAAAACGTAAACGTGCTGCAACCAAACAATTGTACGTCAGAAACTCGTCTAACTGTCCTTCCTACAATGATACCGGTAGACGGGGTTCGTTAGAGACAATCAATGACCAGATCAATACGTGGTGAAAATGCAACGTCAATAGAATTTGATTACACATTGTCATATGCGAGACAGATCTACGGCCGCAACGTCAATAGAATTTGAATACACAATGTCATATGCGAGACAGATCTACGGCCGCAACGTCAATAGAATTTGATTACGCAATGGCATATGCGAGACAGATCTACGGCCGCAACGTCAACTGCTTATCAAATTTCTGAACGCCATTTTGCACAAATTTATGCCATAAATGTTTCCAATTAACTGAAATGCCACAGAATTGAATGTAGAAAAAAAATTAAGCCTAAAAGTTTCAACCGCATAATTGCCAAAACCACTTGTAATGGATGGAACAAGGGCAAACTCAGAAGGTGCAAAACAGAATCTCAAACGTGCCAAACAGAAATGGTTGACCTATCTGACACTCATTTTTGCGTTTGTTACAGGCAGTCATTGCTTTTGACGGTGACTAATGCAATTTCATTGATAAGGGGAAACCAGGAATTCAGTGTAAACCACAATATTTGAACATTGGAAATGACGTAAACAATTCAACTTTCGAACTGACATTTATCTCAACATTTAAGTAATGAAAGAACTTTCTGTTCATAAGTTTGCTGACTTAAATTTGCTTATTTAAAAATAGGAATTTAACAGAACCATCTAGTGTTGCATTTCTAAAGTCGTTCAGTATATGTAAGACTTCAATTTATTAACATAAAACAACAAATTCTAACCTAATTTTGGGGTATCTCATTGTCGTAGTGTTGCATTTCTAAAGTCGTTCAGTATATGTAAGACTTCAATCTATTACAGTCCTTGGATGGTGTAAACTTCCACTAACACCATACACCATTACACCGTACACCATACACTATTACACCATACACCTTATACCATTACACCGATACACGTTACACCTTTGCACCATACACGTTACACATTACACCATACACCATTCCCCATTCTATCTACACGATCCGAAATTACCCATAATGCAATTAAATTTCAACGACTACAAAATTATTTATTTGTTTTAAAAAACGAATTTTGATCACAATATTGCAAATTAATATATAAAATTAAGACTTCCGTGATCATGGTCATGTAAACAATACAGATCAAATACATGTATTTGTAAATAAAGTACGCATAAAACTTTGCTTGTATAAATTAAGCCGTGATCTGCCTTCCTGTAGAGGCTGTGTCTGCGCGTTAATAAATAACGATATAGGTTTCACTGCTTTTATTATTAAGTTCTGATCGGTTTTAAAATGTAGCGTAAATTTAAAAAACTTGGTTTTCAGATAAAGTCGACAAACAATGCAGAAAACGAATAGAACTAAGATCATATAAAATATTCATATATAATCATGAAAGCGATATTGGTGTACAGTTAACCGGTCAGGGCGAACTCTAAAAATCGAGTATACTCGGTTTTGCGAGTTTACGATCCCGTCGTGCAATAACTATTCATGCTTATGGCCAGCGTAATATAAATGATTATTATTTTTCTGCACCAATCAACAATACATTCATACATATCCTTTTTTATTCAATTAATTGAATTATCACAAAAATTATAGCTTTCACATCTCATCTTCACTAAAAACTAAAACGAACGAACCTAAAAATATTCCGGTAAATTTTTGCAATTACTTTTTTTGTTTTCCTCCCTTAAAATGTCGAGATTGAAAACGCATTTTTGTTCCTTTAAAGTACGATATGATGTATTATTTAAAATGAAACTTGAATTTTTTTCCTCAAATTTGTGAGAAAAAAAAATCTCATTTTTTTAAAGTAATAATCCTTATACGTTCAACATTCAAAGTTTTCGTTTGGTGTTAATAAAATGTATGTATCACTCAGTAAGGACATTGGTCCGCAGAAATTCAAGGTTGGTCAGGTTTGAGTGTTAACGTTTCTCGGACCAACATATTTTTGGTCATGCCAAGTAATCCTTGATCACAACTCTGTTGGACCTCCTACGGCATCCATTAGTTATTAAAACGATTAGATAAAAGAACATATAAACCTATCAAATGTACCGTTTTTTGAAATAACAATATTGCCAGTGGACCACTCAAACCTCCTTTTTTGGCGCTTACAATTTTCAACCCTCGAATTAAGCTTTTCAAACTAACTAAAATTAAAAACTTGCTTTCTAACCGATCTTTTCGTGTACCGGACAGGCACCACTCGTTATTTTATAAGAAAAGCCTGCTATGGTCTAATACACATGCATGTTGTCTACTTGGGAGTTTCCGCACAAACACTTGTCTCAGAATAAACATCGAATACGGCAGTGGAACTACCATTCATTTTTTGGCAAAGGTTACCGGGTTTATACGGAGTTCAAAATATACATGAAATATCATAACTCCGAGATTTCGATCTGTTTCATGCCAAGAAATTCTTGCTCAAAACTCTAGTGGTTCTCCTACGGCACCCATTAGAATATGATTTCATTCAACAAAATAAATTGTCCTGCATGTACGTATCGCTTTAAACACGGACATATACATGTACCAAATGGTGAATATGAATCAACCTTGAAATTGCTCTGGCAAATTGTTAGCTCGTAAAGTTAAAAAAAAATCCATGTTAGACAAAGGTGTTGGTTTTTGGGGTTTTTTTTTCGTCAGAGAAGTTAAAATAAAATTTACCGGTAAATGGAGTTACACTGAATCATGGAAGTAATATTGTGAATCTTCTCAATTGAAGAATGATGGATTGAACCTGGTTTTATGGCAAGCCAAACCCTCTCTCTCTTATAGGCAATGTTAAAAATACCGCTATTATATGACAATAAAATTTGTCTTTATGGCGAATAATACACTATAAAAATCTTGAAATTATCTGCTGTTATTCGTATAAATGAAAAAAGAAAGTTGCGATATGATTGCCAATGCGACAATTCTCCACAAGAGACCAAAATGACACAGGTCTACATTTAACAACTATAGGTCACCGTACGGCCTTTAACAATGAGCAAAGTCCATAGTATGTTTCTTTTTATCATAATTGCAATATGATATTTTATAAGTTATCATTAGACTTCAAAATGTTGAATGAGTTGACGCCTTATACTGCTAATTGTATTTTTTATAAAACTGTGTGATGTGTACAATGGTGTAGTTTTGAGGGTATTCAACAGATTACACTCGTGTCACAGGATGTCGATGTATATCCTATAGGTGGTCATTCATGTTCAATAAACGAATGTAGGACAGAAAGTCACAGGACAAAAAGTCACAATTTAGTTTAGTTAAACAAATTTTATTTGTTCAAGTACAAATTGGATAAGACACAAAAATAAATAAAGGAATATTAAGAGAACTAAAACAAAAGAAAAATACAAAATAATTCAACAAACGAAAAAAGGGAGGCATTTAACTAAGATGATGATTTGTGTGCGATCATGGTTTGCTATCTAGACAATTAGAATTCGGTTTTTAGAATATATTTCTTTGAACAAGAAAAAAATCATTTAAAGATAGTGTTGTGTTTTTTCTTGAACTATTATAAAGCAACTTTGTAATTAAAATTTATTCAATTTAAATCAATACAAAATGTCAATTATTATATATTTTGTCTCAGTCTCCATAATCACTGAATGCACTATCCTTAATGTATTTAATAACATGGAACAATTCAGAAACATTGTTGAACATGTATTATTCTATTTTACTTAAACGTTGTTCTCATATCATTATAGTCATAAGCAATAAGGATATCCTAATCGATGTTGTTGATTGTGTAATTCATGGCTGAGTAGGTGTGTAATCGATGACACGTGCATGCCCGCATTATATTATGAAAATTAAAAATATCTCTCTAAGTTCGGTTTTAAATATCTAAAAAATTACCTCAGGGACTCGGTCGGCAGATTTTTTATGTTTTTAATTATTTTTTTTTATATATTTCTGGTTGGACACTGGACACATTTTCATAGTAAATACTGCCCATGGACAATATCTACTTATTTAAATGTGTCCTGGACACAATTTCCTATGAAAATATGTCCTTAAGTATGAAAAAGAGTACATGAACAAAAACATTATTCACTACCATAATATTGTCCAGGGGGACATTTTTTCAGAGGACATTGTGTCCACCAGGGCATCTTTTGATGGATTAAGTATTAAATGATATCCATTGCCTTGTTATTACTGGACACATTTTAACTTTTAATTGCAAACTTTAATTAATTGTT
The DNA here is from genome assembly GCF_963676685.1 of Mytilus edulis. Taxonomy (NCBI): domain Eukaryota; kingdom Metazoa; phylum Mollusca; class Bivalvia; order Mytilida; family Mytilidae; genus Mytilus; species Mytilus edulis. Next base: position 28,706 of record NW_027268256.1, read on the forward strand.
ACTTTGACATAGAGTTGTCTCATTGGCACTCATACCATCCTTATCTTAATATTTATATCTCTTAATATAATTATATACTTATGCATAATTCAAACTCAAATAAGTAACAGATGCTGTACAGTATTATTTTCCTTAAAGGACACAATTTAATAACATTTACTACAACAGTTTGTTCTGTAGATGGACCATATTTCATAACTGTCGCTGTAAAATGCTGTCCACTTAGGAGCAGTATTTCATGGCAATGGATATTATGTATTTTCAATTGCCTTCTTCTCTGACATAACAATCCCCAAGGGTGACTGGGGTATAGAAATATGGTCACTTGGTCTTCTCCCGACCGGCAGTAAAACGCTTGCCGAAGTGGGGCGTCCGTTTGGCTGTGCGGGATGTATCAAGTTCGCAGTCACGTCCGGTCAGAAGGGGACGTTAAATCCGATGTCTCGTGTAAAGAGAGTGCCACGCTCTTTGCACGTTAAGAACCCTTGCAACCAATCTTTGAGGAGTCCGTAGGTGGCCTGTTGCAAGGCAAAATTTCTGTCCCTATCCAATATGCCCCCATTTTCCAGTGGCAGTCCAAATTTCCCCGACCATCATCCAAGATGGCCTCTATTGTATCAACCTACCTATTGTATTTATTGTGAACTTGTTTTCGTCCTGAATATGCATGAAATATTTGCCACTGGACGTTAAGCAACCAACAATCAATCAATCAATCAATCTCTGACAAAACAAATATAGTAAAGTTCTTCGGACTTAATTTTACACTTCCTTCAATCAATTAAAAATACTGCTTGTAAATATATTGTACTGTAGCACATATTAGAACCCCACTTAAATCATGAATGGTCATGCTTTACGAATTTCTTTCACATTTACATGTATGACCCTTTCTGTTTGGCTATATACAATGATATAGGTAATGTTATACCTTGACATTTCCGGGTATTACAAATCAACATGTATATTAACGGCTCATTTTTTATAATGGGGTTAACTACCTATCTCTGATATAACAACATTTTTATAACATTCACATTTCTGAATGTTCTGTATATCAATTTCATATTTTTATTGACCGAATGAGAATATGTTTATATGCAAGGAAACATATTGAGTATCAAATTAATATAGGTGGTTTTTATTTATCTTGGTATTAAATTAAAGAAATTTGAAAATACTATTGCGGGTCAGGTATAAAGTAGACTTGTTGACTGTTAGCGGAGAAATAATATGCCCTGTACTAAAGAATATAAATGAATGAGACAATGACAAGTCTTGCAAAGGAACAAGATATAAAGCACATCGATTTCCCAGCCGGGTGCGTCTAAACACTCGGCTGCTAAGGAGTCCACTAAACCTTTTTTTTGCACTAAATACTAATAAGGAGCACGCTTCAGCTAAACTTTTTTTTCTTTCGGTTCATTCTATCTACATAGGCAAAGTTGACTTTAGATATTTTACCAAATGATACGAAACATTTAAATATGTCACAAGTATTACTCAATAATATAAAAAAGAAGATGTGGTATGATTGCCAATGAGAAAACTGTCCACAAGAGATCAAAATGACACAGACATTAACAATTGTATGTCACCGTACGGCCTTCAACAATGAGCAAATCCCATACCGCATAGTCAGCTACAAAATGCCCCGATATGACAATGTAAAACAATTCAAACGAGAAAACTCACGGCCTTATTTGTATAAAAAAAAAATGAACAAAAAACAAATATATAACACATAAACAAACGACACCCACTGAATTACAGGCTCCTGACTTGGGACAGCCACATCAATAAATAATATGGTAGGGTTAAACATGTTAGCGGGATCCCAACCCTCCCATATTTTTTTTTAAATAATATTCGTCCTAAATATGCATGAAATGTTTGCCACTGGACGTTGGCAAACATCAATCAATTGATCAAATTTTGCACTAAAATAGGAATTCAACAAGTTAGTTAACTTTCTGAATTCGTTTTTGTGCAGAAATAAATTCCATAGAATATATTAAGTATGTAAATATATGCAAAGGGTATCTTGTGGTCTTGTGGTATAGTTTATATTAGATCAATCATTTGGCTGTTGTCTGCTCTTTGGTTGTTTTGTTGTCTCTTTTACACATTCCCCGTTTTAATTCTCAATTTTATCGTATGTTTATTTTTATTGTATGTGCCAGAAAATGTATTAATCAAGTTTAAATGAAAATAAAGAGAATTAGAATATTGTTGAATAGAAAGTACATATCCGTGTGGAATCGCCTCAGGTTGTTTTTCCAAGTTTGATAGGACAACTTCTTTACCCGACAACCTTGTATATTGTATATGTTTGATGGACTATCATCATGCTCATGTGACCATCAGGTACTGAGATAAATATGCTAGTGTTTAAACTCTGTCAAAGCAAAACGATTAAATATATATATCTAATTTAAATTCATTCATGCATGCAGTAAAACGTTTCTTATATAAAACAATTTTTCAAACTTTTATCTTTAATGCGTTTAGCCTACATGTGAAAATAAACCGGGAAAGGAGTTGTGATAGACAAATGGACAACTATATACATGATATACAAACATATGTATTGATATTTTCTTCAGTTTATGAACTGTAGAAAACTTAATACCCGATTCATTTTATCCTCATTACATATAATCTGTGTTGAAATGCGTTGAAAGCATGGGAGTTTGTATTTCTTGCTCCTATATTATGTATTTCTTAAATATTTTCTTCGCCTAAAATGTGATCGATGTTTATATTGTTCTTATTAGTCCGGAATTTTATAGTACGAATCACACCTCTTTAACACAAGTGAAAAAAGGGGGGAGCCTTGAATGACACAGTACAAAACTCCCAGTATATTTTATTTTATCATGGCCATTATAATGCTTAATCTACATGTATATATTGTTTACTACAAACATGAAATCGACAATAAAATTATACCACCAGCTAT
>NW_027268257.1:0-53546 GCF_963676685.1 Mytilus edulis
AAATTGACTCTGACACCATGTCTATAGGTCATAGTATCATTATTGTTACAGGATAAATCATCTGACTGTGATAGATTGTCTCTGACATCATGTCTATAGGTGACAGTATCATTATTGTTACAGGATAAATCATCTGACTGTGATAGATTAACTCTGACATCATGTCTATAGGTCACAGTATCATTATTGTTACAGAAGATATCATCTGACTGTAATAGATTGACTCTGACACTATGTCTATTGGCCACAGTACCACTGGTGGTACAGGATAAATCATCTGACTGTAATAGGTTTACTCTGACGCCATTTCTTTTCATCAAGGCATCATTATTGTTACAGGATAAATCATCGGACTGTGATAGATTGACTCTGACACCATGTCTTTAGGTCACAGTATCATTATTGTTACGGGATAAATCATCTGACTGTGATAGATTGACTCTGACACCATGTCTATAGGTCACAGTATCATTATTGTTACGGGATAAATCATCTGACTGTGATAGATTGACTCTGACACCACGTCTATAGGCCACAGTACCATTTTTGTTACAGGATAAATCATCTGACTGTGATATATTGACTCTGACACTATGTCTATAGGTCACAGTATCATTATTGTTACAGGAAAATCATCTGACTGTGATAGATTGACTCTCACACCATGTCTATAGGTCACAGTATAATTATTATTACGGGATAAATCATCTGACTGTGATAGATTGACTCTGACACCAAGTCTATAGGCCACAGTACCATTTTTGTTACAGGATCAATCATCTGACTGTGATAGATTTACTCTGACACCATTTCTATTGGTCAAGGTATCATTATTGTTACAGGATAAATCATCGGACTGTGATAGATTGATTCTGACACTATGTCTATAGGTCACAGTATCATTATTGTTACAGGATAAATCATTTGACTGTGATAGATTGACTCTGACACCATGTCTATAGGTCACAGTATCATTATTATTACGGGATAAATCATCTGACTGTGATAAATTGACTCTGACACCAAGTCTATAGGCCACAGTACCATTTTTGTTACAGGATAAATCATCTGACTGTGATAAATTTACTCTGACACTATGTCTATAGGTCACAGTATCCTTATTGTTACAGGATAAATCATCTGACTGTGATAGATTGACTCTCACACTATGTATATTGGCCAAAGTACCATTATTGGTACAAGATAAATAATCTGACTGTGATAGATTTACTCTGACACCATTTCTATTGGTCAAGGTATCATTATTGTTACAGGATAAATCATCGGACTGTGATAGATTGATTCTGACACTATGTCTATATGTCACAGTATCATTATTGTTACAGGATAAATCATATGACTGTGATAGATTGTCTCTGACATCATGTCTATAGGTGACAGTATCATTATTGTTACATGATAAATCATATGACTGTGATAAATTGACTCTGACGCCATGTCTATAGGTCACAGTATCATTATTATTACGGGATAAATCATCTGACTGTGATAAATTGACTCTGACACTATGTCTATAGGCCACAGTACCATTATTGCTACAGAATAAATCACCCGACTGTGATAGATTGACTATGACAGCATGTCTATAGGCCACAGTACCATTTTTTATAAAGGATAAATCATCTGACTGTGATAGATAGACTCTGACAATATGTCTATAGGTCAAACTATCATTATTGTTACAGGATAAATCATCTGACTGTGATAGACTGATTCTTACACTATGTCTATAACTCACAGTATCATTATTGTTACAGGATAAATCATCGGACTGTGATAGATTGATTCTGACACTATGTCTATATGTCACAGTATCATTATTGTTACAGGATAAATCATATGACTGTGATAGATTGTCTCTGACATCATGTCTATAGGTGACAGTATCATTATTGTTACATGATAAATCATATGACTGTGATAAATTGACTCTGACGCCATGTCTATAGGTCACAGTATCATTATTATTACGGGATAAATCATCTGACTGTGATAAATTGACTCTGACACTATGTCTATAGGCCACAGTACCATTATTGCTACAGAATAAATCACCCGACTGTGATAGATTGACTATGACACCATGTCTATAGGCCACAGTACCATTTTTTATAAAGGATAAATCATCTGACTGTGATAGATAGACTCTGACAATATGTCTATAGGTCAAAGTATCATTATTGTTACAGGATAAATCATCTGACTGTGATAGACTGATTCTTACACTATGTCTATAACTCACAGTATCATCATTGTTACAGGATAAATCATCTGACTGTGATAGATTGATTCTGACACTATGTCTATAGGTCACAGTATCATCATTGTTACAGGATAAATCATCTGACTCTGATAAATTGACTCTGACACCATGTCTATAGGTCATAGTATCATTATTGTTACAGGATCAATAATCTGACTGTGATAGATTGACTCTGACACCATTTCTATTGGTCAAGGTATCATTATTGTTACAGGATAAATCATCGGACTGTGATAGATTGATTCTGACACTATGTCTATAGGTCACAGTATCATTATTGTTACAGGATAAATCATCTGACTGTGATAGATTGACTCTGACACCATGTCTATAGGTCACAGTATCATTATTATTACGGGATAAATCATCAGACTGTGATAAATTGACTCTGACACCAAGTCTATAGGCCACAGTACCATTTTTGTTACAGGATAAATCAACTGACTGTGATAAATTTACTCTGACACTATGTCTATAGGTCACAGTATCCTTATTGTTACAGGATAAATCATCTGACTGTGATATATTGACTCTGACAGTATGTCAATAGGTCACAGTATCATTATTGTTACAGGATAAATCATCTGACTGTGATAGATTGACTCTCACACTATGTATATTGGCCAAAGTACCATTATTGGTACAAGATAAATCATCTGACTGTGATAGATTTACTCTGACACCATTTCTTTTGGTCAAGGTATCATTATTGTTACAGGATAAATCATCTGACTGTGATAGACTGATTCTTACACTATGTCTATAACTCACAGTATCATTATTGTTACAGGATAAATCATCGGACTGTGATAGATTGATTCTGACACTATGTCTATATGTCACAGTATCATTATTGTTACAGGATAAATCATATGACTGTGATAGATTGTCTCTGACATCATGTCTATAGGTGACAGTATCATTATTGTTACATGATAAATCATATGACTGTGATAAATTGACTCTGACGCCATGTCTATAGGTCACAGTATCATTATTATTACGGGACAAATCATCTGACTGTGATAAATTGACTCTGACACTATGTCTATAGGCCACAGTACCATTATTGCTACAGAATAAATCACCCGACTGTGATAGATTGACTATGACACCATGTCTATAGGCCACAGTACCATTTTTTATAAAGGATAAATCATCTGACTGTGATAGATAGACTCTGACAATATGTCTATAGGTCAAAGTATCATTATTGTTACAGGATAAATCATCTGACTGTGATAGATTGACTCTGACACCAAGTCTATAGGCCACAGTACCATTTTTGTTACAGGATCAATTATCTGACTGTGATAGATTGACTCTGACACCATTTCTATTGGTCAAGGTATCATTATTGTTACAGGATAAATCATCGGACTGTGATAGATTGATTCTGACACTATGTCTATAGGTCACAGTATCATTATTGTTACAGGATAAATCATCAGACTGTGATAAATTGACTCTGACACCAAGTCTATAGGCCACAATACCATTTTTGTTAAAGGATAAATCATCTGACTGTGATAAATTTACTCTGACACTATGTCTATAGGTCACAGTATCCTTATTGTTACAGGATAAATCAACTGACTGTGATATATTGACTCTGACAGTATGTCTATAGGTCACAGTATCATTATTGTTACAGGATAAATCATCTGACTGTGATAGATTGACTCTCACACTATGTATATTGGCCAAAGTACCATTATTGGTACAAGATAAATCATCTGACTGTGATAGATTTACTCTGACAACATTTCTATTGGTCAAGGTATCATTATTGTTACAGGATAAATCATCTGACTGTGATAGACTGATTCTTACACTATGTCTATAACTCACAGTATCATTATTGTTACAGGATAAATCATCGGACTGTGATAGATTGATTCTGACACTATGTCTATATGTCACAGTATCATTATTGTTACAGGATAAATCATATGACTGTGATAAATTGACTCTGACGCCATGTCTATAGGTCACAGTATCATTATTATTACGGGATAAATCATCTGACTGTGATAAATTGACTCTGACACTATGTCTATAGGCCACAGTACCATTATTGCTACAGAATAAATCACCCGACTGTGATAGATTGACTATGACACCATGTCTATAGGCCACAGTACCATTTTTTATAAAGGATAAATCATCTGACTGTGATAGATTGACTATGACACCATGTCTATAGGCCACAGTACCATTTTTTATAAAGGATAAATCATCTGACTGTGATAGATAGACTCTGACAATATGTCTATAGGTCAAAGTATCATTATTGTTACAGGATAAATCATCTGACTGTGATAGACTGATTCTTACACTATGTCTATAACTCACAGTATCATCATTGTTACAGGATAAATCATCTGACTGTGATAGATTGATTCTGACATTATGTCTATAGGTCACAGTATCATCATTGTTACAGGATAAATCATCTGACTCTGATAAATTTACTCTGACACCATGTCTATAGGTCATAGTATCATTATTGTTACAGGATAAATCATCTGACTGTGATAGATTGTCTCTGACATCATGTCTATAGGTGACAGTATCATTATTGTTACAGGATAAATCATCTGACTGTGATAGATTAACTCTGACATCATGTCTATAGGTCACAGTATCATTATTGTTACAGAAGATATCATCTGACTGTAATAGATTGACTCTGACACTATGTCTATTGACCACAGTACCACTGGTGGTACAGGATAAATCATCTGACTGTAATAGGTTTACTCTGACGCCATTTCTTTTGATCAAGGCATCATTATTGTTACAGGATAAATCATCGGACTGTGATAGATTGACTCTGACACCATCCCTTTAGGTCACAGTATCATTATTGTTACAGGATAAATCATCTGACTGTGATAGATTGACTCTGACACCATGTCTATAGGTCACAGTATCATTATTATTACGGGATAAATCATCTGACTGTGATAGATTGACTCTGACACCACGTCTATAGGCCACAGTACCATTTTTGTTACAGGATAAATCATCTGACTGTGATATATTGACTCTGACACTATGTCTATAGGTCACAGTACCATTTTTGTTACAGGATAAATCATCTGACTGTGATAAATTTACTCTGACACTATGTCTATAGGTCACAGTATCCTTATTGTTACAGGATAAATCATCTGACTGTGATATATTGACTCTGACAGTATGTCTATAGGTCACAGTATCATTATTGTTACAGGATAAATCATCTGACTGTGATAGATTGACTCTCACACTATGTATATTGGCCAAAGTACCATTATTGGTACAAGATAAATCATCTGACTGTGATAGATTTACTCTGACACCATTTCTATTGGTCAAGGTATCATTATTGTTACAGGATAAATCATCGGATTGTGATAGATTGATTCTGACACTATGTCTATTAGCCACAGTACCACTGGTGGTACAGGATAAATCATCTGACTGTAATAGGTTTACTCTGACGCCATTTCTTTTGATCAAGGCATCATTATTGTTACAGGATAAATCATCGGACTGTGATAGATTGACTCTGACACCATCCCTTTAGGTCACAGTATCATTATTGTTACGGGATAAATCATCTGACTGTGATAGATTGACTCTGACACCATGTCTATAGGTCACAGTATCATTATTATTACGGGATAAATCATCTGACTGTGATAGATTGACTCTGACACCACGTCTATAGGCCACAGTACCATTTTTGTTACAGGATAAATCATCTGACTGTGATATATTGACTCTGACACTATGTCTATAGGTCACAGTATCATTATTGTTACAGGAAAATCATCTGACTGTGATAGATTGACTCTCACACCATGTCTATAGGTCACAGTATCATTATTATTACGGGATAAATCATCTGACTGTGATAGATTGACTCTGACACCAAGTCTATAGGCCACAGTACCATTTTTGTTACAGGATCAATCATCTGACTGTGATAGATTGACTCTGACACCATTTCTATTGGTCAAGGTATCATTATTGTTACAGGATAAATCATCGGACTGTGATAGATTGATTCTGCCACTATGTCTATAGGTCATAGTATCATTATTGTTACAGGATAAATCATCTGACTGTGATAGATTGACTCTGACACCATGTCTATAGGTCACAGTATCATTATTATTACGGGATAAATCATCAGACTGTGATAAATTGACTCTGACACCAAGTCTATAGGCCACAGTACCATTTTTGTTACAGGATAAATCATCTGACTGTGATAAATTTACTCTGACACTATGTCTATAGGTCACAGTATCCTTATTGTTACAGGATAAATCATCTGACTGTGGTATATTGACTCTGACAGTATGTCTATAGGTCACAGTATCATTATTGTTACAGGATAAATCATCTGACTGTGATAGATTGACTCTCACACTATGTATATTGGCCAAAGTACCATTATTGGTACAAGATAAATCATCTGACTGTGATAGATTTACTCTGACACCATTTCTATTGGTCAAGGTATCATTATTGTTACAGGATAAATCATCGGACTGTGATAGATTGATTCTGACACTATGTCTATATGTCACAGTATCATTATTGTTACAGGATAAATCATATGACTGTGATAGATTGTCTCTGACATCATGTCTATAGGTGACAGTATCATTATTGTTACATGATAAATCATATGACTGTGATAAATTGACTCTGACGCCATGTCTATAGGTCACAGTATCATTATTGTTACATGATATATCATCTGACTGTGATAGATTGACTCTCACACTATGTATATTGGCCAAAGTACCATTACTGGTACAGGATAAATCATCTGACTGTGATAGATTTACTCTGACACCATTTCTATTGGTCAAGGTATCATTATTGTTACAGGATAAATCATCGGACTGTGATAGATTGATTCTGACACTATGTCTATATGTCACAGTATCATTATTGTTACAGGATAAATCATCTGACTGTGATAGATTGACTCTGACACCATGTCTATAGGTCACAGTATCATTATTATTACGGGATAAATCATCTGACTGTGATAGATTGACTCTGACACCAAGTCTATAGGCCACAGTACCATTTTTGTTACAGGATCAATCATCTGACTGTGATAGATTGACTCTGACACTATGTCTATAGGTCACAGTATCCTTATTGTTACAGGATAAATCATCTGACTGTGATATATTGACTCTGACAGTATGTCTATAGGTCACAGTATCATTATTGTTACAGGATAAATCATCTGACTGTGATAGATTGACTCTCACACTATGTATATTGGCCAAAGTACCATTATTGGTACAAGATAAATCATCTGACTGTGATAGATTTACTCTGACACCATTTCTATTGGTCAAGGTATCATTATTGTTACAGGATAAATCATCGGACTGTGATAGATTGATTCTGACACTATGTCTATAGGTCACAGTATCATTATTGTTACAGGATAAATCATATGACTGTGATAGATTGTCTCTGACATCATGTCTATAGGTGACAGTATCATTAATGTTACATGATAAATCATATGACTGTGATAAATTGACTCTGACACCATGTCTATAGGTCACAGTATCATTATTGTTACATGATATATCATCTGACTGTGATAGATTGACTCTGACACTATGTCTATTGGCCACAGTACCACTAGTGGTACAGGATAAATCATCTGACTGTTATATATTTATTCTGACGCCTTTTCTTTTGTTCAAGGTATCATTATTGTTACAGGATAAATCATCTGCCTGTGATAGATTGACTCTGACACCATGTCTATAGGTCACAGTATCATTATTGATACGGGATAAATCATCTGACTGTCATAGATTGACTCTGACACCATGTCTATAGGTCACAGTATCATTATTATTTCAGGATAAATCATCTGACTGTGATATATTGACTCTGACAGTATGTCTATAGGTCACAGTATCATTATTGTTACAGGATAAATCATCTGAATGTGATAGATTGACTCTCAGACTATGTATATTGGCCAAAGTACCATTATTGGTACAAGATAAATCATCTGACTGTGATAGATTGACTCTGACACCATGTCTATAGGTCACAGTATCATTATTATTACGGGATAAATCATCTGACTGTGATAGATTGACTCTGACACCAAGTCTATAGGCCACAGTACCATTTTTGTTACAGGATAAATCATCTGACTGTGATAGATTGACTCTGACACTATGTCTATAGGTCACAGTATCCTTATTATTACAGGATAAATCATCTGACTGTGATATATTGACTCTGACAGTATGTCTATAGGTCACAGTACCATTATTGGTACAAGATAAATCAGCTGACTGTGATAGATTTACTCTGACACCATTTCTATTGGTCAAGGTATCATTATTGTTACAGGATAAATCATCGGACTGTGATAGATTGATTTTGACACTATGTCTATAGGTCACAGTATCATTATTGTTACAGGATAAATCGTATGACTGTGATAGATTGTCTCTGACATCATGTCTATAGGTGACAGTATCATTATTGTTACATGATAAATCATATGACTGTGATAAATTGACTCTGACGCCATGTCTATAGGTCACAGTATCATTATTGTTACATGATATATCATCTGACTGTGATAGATTGACTCTGACACTATGTCTATTGGCCACAGTACCACTAGTGGTACAGGATAAATCATCTGACTGTTATATATTTATTCTGACGCCTTTTCTTTTGTTCAAGGTATCATTATTGTTACAGGATAAATCATCTGCCTGTGATAGATTGACTCTGACACCATGTCTATAGGTCACAGTATCATTATTGATACGGGATAAATCATCTGACTGTGATAGATTGACTCTGACACCATGTCTATAGGTCACAGTATCATTATTATTACAGGATAAATCATCTGACTGTGATATATTGACTCTGACAGTATGTCTATAGGTCACAGTATCATTATTGTTACAGGATAAATCATCTGAATGTGATAGATTGACTCTCACACTATGTATATTGGCCAAAGTACCATTATTGGTACAAGATAAATCATCTGACTGTGATAGATTGACTCTGACACCATGTCTATAGGTCACAGTATCATTATTATTACGGGATAAATCATCTGACTGTGATAGATTGACTCTGACACCAAGTCTATAGGCCACAGTACCATTTTTGTTACAGGATAAATCATCTGACTATGATAGATTGACTCTGACACTATGTCTATAGGTCACAGTATCCTTATTGTTACAGGATAAATCATCTGACTGTGATATATTGACTCTGACAGTATGTCTATAGGTCACAGTACCATTATTGGTACAAGATAAATCAGCTGACTGTGATAGATTTACTCTGACACCATTTCTATTGGTCAAGGTATCATTATTGTTACAGGATAAATCATCGGACTGTGATAGATTGATTTTGACACTATGTCTATAGGTCACAGTATCATTATTGTTACAGGATAAATCGTATGACTGTGATAGATTGTCTCTGACATCATGTCTATAGGTGACAGTATCATTATTGTTACATGATAAATCATATGACTGTGATAGATTGACTCTGACGCCATGTCTATAGGTCACAGTATCATTATTGTTACATGATATATCATCTGACTGTGATAGATTGACTCTGACACTATGTCTATTGGCCACAGTACCACTAGTGGTACAGGATAAATCATCTGACTGTGATATATTTACTCTGACGCCTCTTCTTTTGTTCAAGGTATCATTATTGTTACAGGATAAATCATCTGACTGTGATAGATTGACTCTTACACCATGTCTATAGGCCACAGTGCCATTTTTGTTACAGGATAAAGTATTTGATTGTGATGGATTGACTATGACACCATATCTATAGGCCACAGTACCATTTTTGTTACAGGATGAATCATCTGACTGCGATAGATTGACTCTGACACTATGTCTATAGGTCAAAGTATCATTATTGTTACAGGATAAATCATCTGACTGTGATAGATTGACCCTGACATCATGTCTATAGGTGACAGTATCAATACCGTTACAGGATAAATCATCTGACTGTGATTAATTGACTCTGACACTAAGTCTATTGGCCACAGTACCACTAGTGGTACAGGATAATTCATCTGACTGTGACAGATTTACTCTGACGCCATTTCTATTGGTCAAGGTACCATTACTGTTATAGGATAAATAATCTGACTGTGATAGATTGACTCTGACACCATGTCTATAGGTCACAGTATCATTATTGTTACAGGATAAATCATCGGACTGTGATAGATTGACTCAGACAACATGTCTATAGGTCACAGTATCATTATTTTTCCGGGATAAATCATCTGACTGTGATAGATTGACTCTTACACCATGTCTATAGGTCACAGTATCATTATTATTACGGGATAAATCATCTGACTGTGATAAATTGACTCTGACACTATGTCTATAGGCCACAGTACCATTATTGCTACAGAATAAATCACCCGACTGTGATAGATTGACTTTGACACCTATCTATAGGCCACAGTACCATTTTTTATAAAGGATAAATCATCTGACTGTGATAGATAGACTCTGACAATATGTCTACAGGTCAAAGTATCATTATTGTTACAGGATAAATCATCTGACTGTGATAGACTGATTCTTACACTATGTCTATAACTCACAGTATCATCATTGTTACAGGATAAATCATCTGACTGTGATAGATTGATTCTGACACTATGTCTATAGGTCACAGTATCATCATTGTTACAGGATAAATCATCTGACTATGATAAATTGACTCTGACACCATGTCTATAGGTCAAAGTATCATTATTGTTACGGGATAAATAATCTGACTGTGATAGATTGACTCTGAATCCATTTCTATTGGTGAAGGTATCATTATTGTTACAGGATAAATCATCTGACTGTGATAGATTGACTCTGACACCATGTCTATAGGTCATAGTATCATTATTGTTACGGGATAAATATTCTGACTGTGATAGATTGACTCTGACACCATGTCTATAGGTCAAAGTATCATTATTATACGGGATAAATCAACTGACAGATATAGATTGACTTTGACACCACGTCTTGAGGCCACAGTAACATTATTGTTACAGGATAAATCATCGGACTGTGATAGATTGATTCTGACACTATGTCTACAGGTCACAGTATCATTATTCTTATAGGATAAACCATCTGACTGTGATAGATTGTCTCTGACATCATGTGTATAGGTGACAGTATCATTATTGTTACGGGATAAATCATCTGACTGTGATAGATTGACTCTTACACCATGTCTATAGGTGACAGTATCATTATTATTACGGGATAAATCATTTCACTGTGATAAATTTACTCTGACACTATGTCTATAGGCCACAGTACCATTATTGCTACAGAATAAATCACTTGACTGTGATAGATCGACTCCGACACCACGTCTATAGGCCACAGTGTCATTTTTGTTACAGGATAAATCATCTGACTGTGATAGATTAACTCTGACATCATGTCTATAGTCACAGTATCATTATTGTTACAGGAGATATCATCTGACTGTAATAGATTGAGTCTGACACTATGTCTATTGACAACAGTACCACTAGTGGTACAGGATAAATCATCTGACTGTGATATATTTACTCTGACGCCATTTCTTTTGGTCAAGGTATCATTATTGTTACAGGAAAAATCATCTGACTGTGATAGATTGACTCTGACACCATGTCTATAGGTCACAGTATCATTATTGTTACTGGATAAATCATCTGACTGTGATAGATTGACTCTTACACCATGTCTATAGGTCACAGTATCATTATTATTACGGGATAAATCATCTGACTGTGATAAATTGACTCTGACATCATGTCTATAATTCACAGTATCATTATTGTTACAGGATAAATCATATGACTGTGATAGATTGACTCTGACATCATGTCTATAGGTCACAGTATCATTATTGTTACAGGATAAATCATCGGACTGTGATAGATTGACTCAGACAACATGTCTATAGGTCACAGTATCATTATTTTTCCGGGATAAATCATCTGACTGTGATAGATTGACTCTTACACCATGTCTATAGGTTACAGTATCATTATTATTACGGGAAAAATCATCTGACTGTGATAAATTGACTCTGACACTATGTCTATAGGTCACAGTACCATTATTGCTACAGAATAAATCACCCGACTGTGATAGATTGACTATGACACCATGTCTATAGGCCACAGTACCATTTTTCATAAAGGATAAATCATCTGACTGTGATAGATAGACTCTGACAATATGTCTATAGGTCAAAGTATCATTATTGTTACAGGATAAATCATCTGACTGTGATAGACTAATTCTTACACTATGTCTATAACTCACAGTATCATCATTGTTACAGGATAAATCATCTGACTGTGATAGATTGATTCTGACACTATGTCTATAGGTCACAGTATCATCATTGTTACAGGATAAATCATCTGACTCTGATAAATTGACTCTGACACCATGTCTATAGGTCACAGTATCATTATTGTTACGGGATAAATAATCTGACTGTGATAGATTGACTCTGAATCCATTTCTATTGGTGAAGGTATCATTATTGTTACAGGATAAATCATCTGACTGTGATAGATTGACTCTGACACCATGTCTATAGGTCATAGTATCATTATTGTTACGGGATAAATATTCTGACTGTGATAGATTGACTCTGACACCATGTCTATAGGTCATAGTATTGTAACGCCGTAGGGCTATGCTTAGTTCTTGTGTACCTTAAACCGTGTGATAAACGATTCGTATAATAGTGGGACTTTGACTGTTTATAGTTTTACCGGTCAAAGTTACACCAATATACAAGAAAGGACTGTACTATCCAGACAAGACTACTAAATACAAGAAGAACCTTTAATATAGCCACAACATTATGTTATCTATACGGGATCGTTGAGTCTCTGGCTTTTGGTGAATATGAATGAGAAAGTTGGATATACAATATATAATTTATTAATTAGTATATGAAATATTTATAATATATTATGAATAAAAATGTTTTATTATTGTCAATATATTTCTGGGTAGCTGCCTGATCCTCTTGCACAATGTATTTTTCTGCGGAAAAATACTCGGAACCTTTATATTGATATGGAAATAACGGACAGTCTTCTTTCTTTAACTGACGGTTGCTATGACGTAGTAATATTCTATATTATAACTCTATACAATTTATAAAGTATCTACTCGATACGTTATTTATTTGTACGATAATAATTTATACTGTTGCTTTAATTCGGACAAGTAACTAAATTCCTTTATATTCAGGAATTTTCTATAGGAAATAAATATACATATATTTTTCCTTAAATACTACTTTATTTGCTTTTAGCTGAATTTATATTTAAATTCAACTTTTGTACTTCTGAACCTTAATTGTTATGTACGAACACCGTTCACAATTTATTACTTGACTAAGTGTAAGTAAAAGACACCCTCTTTGTATATTAAATTAATTTCTCTTTCAGAAATATTCCGTCTATAGAAACCTTTCCTTGTTTCTCTTTTAGACAAATAATTAAAACTGCTCTTGCCTTCCGCCTAGCAGTTCTTTTTATTTTTTAGCTTCCGCCTTGAGTCTTGAAGCCAGACTGCCTAACACAGTCTGTGCATGATGTTTTATAATAATATTTACGTGCAATATCCTCGTGCTTCTCACGAGGTCCCCTATGGTTACCTCAACAACCAATCAGCCAATCAGAAACTGATTTCTACGGGAAACGTCATACTTCCGTTTCCTACCTGAACAAACTTTTGTAAATATCTCTTTATTCCGTATTAACATATTCGGGAAATTTGTATAATTATATTCTAGACATGGAGAGGAATTTAAGCATGTCTCGTTTATTATGATACGAGTTTTCTAAGTGATCAGCCGCATGAAACAGCCATGAATATTATGCCGTCTAGATTTCGATCGGAACAACGTCAGTTTGTTATCAACTCTAGACCGTCTATTTGTATATTCAGCTGTCACCTTCTATTAAAATTGTTATGAAGTTATTCCTAGGATTATGTGTGTTCTATGGACTATTCATTTAAGCTGGTAAGACTTATGTACGCCGAGAACGACGATTATTGCATCCAGATTATCTACCTTGTTCTAGACAGTGTTTGTTTACGTCACATTCCAAAGAATGACAATGTCATAGATGTGTATAAAATTACAATACACATCTCTAAACGTTCTAACGTTTGTAACAAAACCGATGTTACTATGAATTTCTATAACTACAACAATATTTATGTATAAGAATACATATTCTTTATCAACTATGATCATTACGACTCTTTGTGTAAGGAAAATAAATATAAAAACTGTAAACAGCCTGGCTGTTTGTTTTTCTTTAAGACCTCTACAGGCTCTTGTGCGTACTATAATTTTTCATAGATATTCGGCGTATGGTACATGGTTCATGGCCGTGACAGTATCATTATTGTTACGGGATAAATATTCTGACTGTGATAGATTGACTCTGACACCATGTCTATAGGTCAAAGTATCATTATTATTACGGGATAAATCATCTGACTGTGATAGATTGACTCTTACACCATGTCTATAGGTGACAGTATCATTATTATTACGGGATAAATCATTTCACTGTGATAAATTTACTCTGACACTATGTCTATAGGCCACAGTACCATTATTGCTACAGAATAAATCACTTGACTGTGATAGATCGACTCTGACACCACGTCTATAGGCCACATTGCCATTTTTGTTACAGGATAAATCATCTGACTGTGATAGATTAACTCTGACATCATGTCTATAGGTCACAGTATCATTATTGTTACAGGAGATATCATCTGACTGTAATAGATTGACTCTGACACTATGTCTATTGACAACAGTACCACTAGTGGTACAGGATAAATCATCTGACTGTGATATATTTACTCTGACGCCATTTCTTTTGGTCAAGGTATCATTATTGTTACAGGAAAAATCATCTGACTGTGATAGATTTACTCTGACACCATGTCTATAGGTCACAGTATCATTATTGTTACTGGATAAATCATCTGACTGTGATAGATTGACTCTTACACCATGTCTATAGGTCACAGTATCATTATTATTACGGGATAAATCATCTGACTGTGATAAATTGACTCTGACACCATGTCTATAGGCCACAGTACCATTATTGCTACAGAATAAATCACCTGACTGTGATAGATTGACTCTGACACCACGTCTATAGGCCACAGTGCCATTTTTGTAACAGGATAAATCATCTGACTGTGATAGATTGACTATGACACCATGTCTATAGGCCACAGTACCATTTTTTATAAAGGATAAATCATCTGACTGTGATAGATTGACTCTGACAATATGTCTATAGGTCAAAGTATCATTATTGTTACAGGATAAATCATCTGACTGTGATAGATTGATTCTTACACTATGTCTATATGTCACAGTATCATCATTGTTACAGGATAAATCATCTGACTGTGATAGATTGATTCTGACAATTTGTCTATAGGTCACAGTATCATCATTGTTACAGGAGAAATCATCTGACTGTGATAAATTGACTCTGACACCATGTCTATAGGTCAGTGTATCATTATTGTTACGGGATAAATAATCTGACTGTGATAGATTGACTCTGACACCATGTCTTTAGGTCACAGTATCATTATTATTACGGGATAAATCATCTGACTGTGATAGATTGACTGTGACACCATTTCTATCGGTCAAGGTATCATTTTTGTTACAGGATAAATCATCTGACTGTGATAGATTGACTCTGACACCATGTCTATAGGTCACAGTATCATTATTGTTACGGGATAAATAATCTGACTGTGATAGATTGACTCTGACATCATGTCTATAGGTGACAGTATCATTATTGTTACAGGATAAATCATCTGACTGTGATGGATTGACTCTGACACTATGTCTATTGGCCACAGTACCACTAGTGGTACAGGATAAATCATCTGACTGTGATAGATTTACTCTGACGCCATTTCTATTGGTCAAGGTATCATTATTGTTACAGGAAAAATCATCTGACTGTGATAGATTGACTCTGACACCATGTCTATAGGTCACAGTATCATTATTGTTACGGGATAAATCAACTGACTGTGATAGATTGACTCTGACATCATGTCTATAGGTGACAGTATCATTATTGTTACAGGATAAATCATCTGACTGTGATGGATTGACTGTGACACTATGTCTATTGACCACAGTACCACTAGTGGTACAGGATAAATCATCTGACTGTGATAGATTTACTCTGACGCCATTTCTATTGGTCATGGTATCATTATTGTTACAGGATAAATCATCTGACTGTGATAGATTGACTCTGACACCATGTCTATAGGTCACAGTATCATTATTGTTACGGATAAATAATCTGACTGTGATAGATTGACTCTGACACCATGTCTATAGGTCACAGTATCATTATTATTACGGGATAAATCAACTGACAGATATAGATTGACTTTGACACCACGTCTTTAGGCCACAGTGACACTATGTCTACAGGTCACAGTATCATTAATGCTATAGGATTAACCATCTGACTGTGATAGATTGTCTCTGACATCATGTCTATAGGTGACAGTATCATTATTGTTACAAGATAAATCATCTGACTGTGATAGATTAATTCTGACACCATGTTTATAAGTCACAGTATCATTATTATTACAGGATATATCATCTGACTGTGATAGATTGACTCTGACACCATGTCTATAGTTCACAGTATCATTATTGGTACGAGATAAATCATCTGACTGTGATAGATTGACTCTGACATCATGTCTATAATTCACAGTATCATTATTGTTACAGGATAAATCATATGACTGTGATATATTGACTCTGACATCATGTCTATAGGTGACAGTATCATTATTGTTACAGGATAAATCATCTGACTGTGATGGATTGACTCTGATACTATGTCTATTGGCCACAGTACAACTAGTGGTACAGGATAAATCATTTGACTGTGATAGATTTACTCTGACGCCATTTCTATTGGTCAAGGTATCATTATTGTTACAGGATAAATCATCTGACTGTGATAGATTGACTCTGACACCATGTCTATAGGTCACAGTATCATTATTGTTTCGCCATAAATAATCTGACTGTGATAGATTCACTCTGACACCATGTCTATAGGTCACAGTATCATTATTGTTACGGGATAAATCACCTGACAGTGATAGATTGACTCTGACACCACGTCTATAGGCCACAGTACCATTTTTGTTACAGGATAAATCATCTGACTGTGATAGATGGACTCTGATACTATGTCTATACGTCAAAGTATCTTATTGTTACAGGATAAATCATCTTGCTGTGATAGATTGATTCTGACACTATGTCTATAGCTCACAGTATCATTATTGTTATAGGATAAACCATCTGACTGTGATAGATTGTCTCTGACATCATGTCTATAGGTGACAGTATCATTATTGTTACAAGATAAATCATCTGACTGTGATAGATTAACTCTGACACCATGTTTATAAGTCACAGTATCATTATTATTACAGGATATATCATCTGACTGTGATAGATTGACTCTGACACTATGTCTATTGGCCACAGTACCACTAGTGGTACAGGATAAATCATCTGACTGTGATAGATTTACTCTGACGCCATTTCTTTTGGTCAAGGTATCATAATGGTTACAGGAAAAATCATCTGACTGTGATAGATTGACTCTGACACCATGTCTATAGGTCACAGTATCATTATTGTTACGGGATAAATCATCTGACTGTGATAGATTGACTCTGACATCATGTCTATAGGTGACAGTATCATTATTGTTACAGGATAAATCATCTGACTGTGATAGATTGACTCTGACACTATGTCTATTGGCCACAGTACAACTAGTGGTACAGGATAAATCATCTGACTGTGATAGATTTACTCTGACGCCATTTCTATTGGTCAAGGTATCATTATTGTTACAGGATAAATCATCTAACTGTGATAGATTGACTCTAACACCATGTCTATTGGTCACAGTATCATTATTGTTACGCGATAAATAATCTGACTGTGATAGATTCACTCTGAAACCATGTCTATAGGTCACAGTATCATTATTATTACGGGATAAATCAACTGACAGTGATAGATTGACTCAGACACCACGTCTATAGGCCACAGTACCATTTTTGTTACAGGATAAATCATCTGACTGTGATAGATGGACTCTGATACTATGTCTATACGTCAAAGTATCTTATTGTTACAGGATAAATCATCTGGCTGTGATAGATTGATTCTGACACTATGTCTATAGCTCACAGTATTGTGATATGTTTCCTCTGACGCCATTTCTTTTGGTCAAGATATCATTATTGTTAAAGGATAATTCATCGGACTGTGATAGATTGTCTCTGACACCATGTCTACAGGTCACAGTATCATTATTGTTACGGGATAAATCATCTGACTGTGATAGATTGACTCTTACACGATGTCTATAGGTCACAGTATCATTATTATTACGGGATAAATCATCTGACTGTGATAAATTGATTCTGACACTATGTCTATAGGCCACAGTACCAGTATTGCTAGAGAATAAATCACCTGACTGTGATAGATTGACTCTGACACCACGTCTATATGCCACAGTGCCATTTTTGTAACAGGATAAATCATCTGACTGTGATAGATTGACTATGACACCATGTCTATAGGCCACAGTACCGTTTTTGTTACAGGATAAATCATCTGACTGTGATAGATTGACTCTAACACTATGTCTATAGGTCAAAGTATCATTATTGTTACAGGATAAATCATCTGACTGTGATAGATTGATTCTGACACTATGTCTATAGGTCACAGTATCATTATTGTTACAGGATAAATCATCTGACTTGTGATAGATTGACTCTGACACCATGTCTATAGGTCATAGTATCATTATTGTTACGGGATAAATAATCTGACTGTGATAGATTGACTGTGACACCATGTCTATAGGTCACAGTATCGTTATTATTACGGGATAAATCATCTGACTGTGATAGATTGACTCTGACACCATTTCTATTGGTCACAGTATCATTATTGTTATAGGATAAATCATCTGACTGTGATAGATTAACTCTGACATCATGTCCATAGGTGACAGTATCATTATTGTTACAAGATAAATCATCTGACTGTGATAGATTGACTCTGACACCATGTTTATAGGTCACAGTATCATTATTGTTACAGGATATATCATTTGACTGTGATAGATTGACTCTGACACTATGTCTATAGGCCACAGTATCATTATTGTTACAGGATAAATCATCTGACTGTGATAGATTGTCTCTGACATTATGTCTATAGGTGCAGTATCATTATTGTTACAGGATAAATCATATGACTGTGATATATTGACTCTGACACTATGTCTATTGGCCACAGTACCACTAGTGGTACAGGATAAATCATCTGACTGAGATAGATTTACTCTGACGCCATTTCTATTGGTCAAGGTATCATTATTGTTACAGGATAAATCATCTGACTGTGACAGATTGACTCTGACACCACGTCCATAGGTCAGAGTATCATTATTGTTACGGGATAAATAAACTGACTGTGATAGATTGACTCTGACACCATGTCTATAGGTCAGAGTATCATTATTATTACGGGATAAATCATCTGACAGTGATAGATTGACTCTGACACCATGTTTATAGGTCACAGTATCATTATTGTTACGGGATAAATCATCTGACTGTCATAGATTGACTCTTACACCATGTCTATAGGCCACAGTATCATTATTATTACGGGATAAATCATCTGACTGTGATAAATTGACACTGACACTATGTCTATAGGCCACAGTAGCATTATTGCTACAGGATAAATCACCTGATTGTGATAGATTGACTCTGACACCACGTCTGTAGGCAACAGTGCCAATTTTGTTACAGGATAAATCATCTGACTGTGATAGATTGACTATGACACCATGTTTAAAGGCCACAGTATCCTGATTGTTACAGGATAAATCATCTGACTGTGATAGATTGACTCTGACACTATGTCTATTGGCCACAGTACCACTAGTGGTACAGGATAAATCATCTGACTGTGATAGATTTACTCTGACGCCATTTCTTTTGGTCAAGGTATCATTATTGTTACAGGAAAAATCATCTGACTGTGATAGATTGACTCTGACACCATGTCTATAGTTCACAGTATCATTATTGTTACGGGATAAATCATCTGACTGTGATTGATTGACTCTGACATCATGTTTATAGGTGACGGTATCATTATTGTTACATGATAAATCATCTGACTGTCATGGGATGACTCTGACACTATGTCTATTGGCCACAGTACCACTAGTGGTACAGGATAAATCATCTGACTGTGATAGATTTACTCTGACGCCATTTTCTATTGGTCAAGGTATCATTATTGTTACAGGATAAATCATCTGACTGTGATAGATTGACTCTGACACCATGTCTATAGGTCACAGTATCATTATTGTTACGCGATAAATAATCTGACTGTGATAGATTCACTCTGACACAATGTCTATAGGTCACAGTATCATTATTATTACGGGATAAATCACCTGACAGTGATAGATTGACTCTGACACCACGTCTATAGACCACAGTGCCATTTTTGTTACAGGATAAATCATCTGACTGTGATAGATTGACTATGGCACGATGTCTATAGGCCACAGTACCATTTTTGTTACAGGATAAATCATCTGACTGTGATAGATGGACTCTGACACTATGTCTATACGTCAAAGTATCTTATTGTTACAGGATAAATCATCTGACTGTTATAGATTGACTCTGACACTGTGTCTATAGGTCACATTATCCTTATTGTTACAGGATAAATCATCTGGCTGTGATAGATTGATTCTGACACTATGTCTATAGCTCACAGTATTGTGATATGTTTACTCTGACGCCATTTCTTTTGGTCAAGGTATCATTATTGTTACAGGATAATTCATCGGACTGTGATAGATTGACTCTGACACCATGTCTATAGGTCACAGTATCATTATTGTTACGGGATAAATCATCTGACTGTGATAGATTGACTCTTACACCATGTCTATAGGTCACAGTATCATTATTATTACGGGATTAATCATCTGTCTGTGATAAATTGACTCTGACACTATATCTATAGGCCACAGTACCATTATTGCTACAGAATAAATCACCTGACTGTGATAGATTGACTCTGACACCACGTGTATAGGCCACAGTGCCATTTTTGTTACAGGATAAATTTTCTGATGGTGATAGATTGACTATGACACCATGTCTATAGGCCACAGTACCATTTTTGTTACAGGATAAATCCTCTGACTGTCATAGATTGACTCTGACACTATGTCTATAGGTCAAAGTATCATTATTGTTACAGGATAAATCATCTGACTGTGATAGATTGATTCTGACACTATGTCTATAGGTCACAGTATCATTATTGTTACAGGATAAATCATCTGACTGTGATAGATTGACTCTGACACCATGTCTATAGGTCACAGTATCATTATTGTTACGGGATAAATAATCTGACTGTGATATATTGACTCTGACACCATGTCTTTAGGTCACAGTATCGTTATTATTACGGGATAAATCATCTGACTGTGATAGATTGACTCTGACACCATTTCTATTGGTCACAGTATCATTATTGTTATAGGATAAATCATCTGACTGTGATAGATTGTTTCTGACATCATGTCTATAGGTGACAGTATCATTATTGTTACAAGATAAATCATATGACTGTGATAGATTGACTCTGACACTATATCTATAGGCCACAGTACCATTATTGCTACAGAATAAATCACCTGACTGTGATAGATTGACTCTGACACCACGTGTATAGGCCACAGTGCCATTTTTGTTACAGGATAAATTTTCTGATGATGATAGATTGACTATGACACCATGTCTATAGGCCACAGTACCATTTTTGTTACAGGATAAATCCTCTGACTGTGATAGATTGACTCTGACACTATGTCTATAGGTCAAAGTATCATTATTGTTACAGGATAAATCATCTGACTGTGATAGATTGATTCTGACACTATGTCTATAGGTCACAGTATCATTATTGTTACAGGATAAATCATCTGACTGTGATAGATTGACTCTGACACCATGTCTATAGGTCACAGTATCATTATTGTTACGGGATAAATAATCTGACTGTGATATATTGACTCTGACACCATGTCTTTAGGTCACAGTATCGTTATTATTACGGGATAAATCATCTGACTGTGATAGATTGACTCTGACACCATTTCTATTGGTCACAGTATCATTATTGTTATAGGATAAATCATCTGACTGTGATAGATTGTTTCTGACATCATGTCTATAGGTGACAGTATCATTATTGTGACAAGATAAATCATATGACTGTGATAGATTGACTCTGACACTGTGTCTATTGGCCACAGTACAACTAGTGGTACAGGATAAATCATCTTACTGTGATAGATTTACTCTGACGCCATTTTTATTGGTCAAGGTATCATTATTATTACAGGATAAATCATCTGACTGTGATAGACTGACTCTGACACCATGTCCATAGGTCAGAGTATCATTATTGTTACGGGATAAATAATCTGACTGTGATAGATTGACTCTGACACAATGTCTATAGGTCACAGTATGATTATTATTACGGGATAAATCATATGACAGTGATAGATTGACTCTGACACCATGTTTATAGGTCACAGTATCATTATTGTTACGGGATAAATCATCTGACTGTGATAGATTGACTCTGACACTATGTCTATTGGCCAAAGTACCACTAGTGGTACAGGATAAATCATCTGACTGTGACATATTTACTCTGACGCCATTTCTATTGGTCAAGGTATCATTATTGTTATAGGATAAATCATCTGACTGTGATAGATTGACTCTGACACCATGTCTATAGGTCACAGTATCATTATTGTTACGGGATAAATAATCTGACTGATAGATCGACTCTGACACCATGTCTATAGTTCACAGTGT
Organism: Mytilus edulis; assembly: GCF_963676685.1. NCBI lineage: Eukaryota > Metazoa > Mollusca > Bivalvia > Mytilida > Mytilidae > Mytilus > Mytilus edulis. The sequence goes on from NW_027268257.1 coordinate 23,485, forward strand.
CATTATTATTACGGGATAAATCATCTGACTGTGATAGATTGACTCTGACACCATTTCTTTTGGTCAAGGTATCACTATTGTTACAGGATAAATCATCGGACTGTGATAGATTGATTCTGACAATATGTCTACAGGTCACAGTATCATTATTGTTATAGGATAAATCATCTGACTGTGATAGATTGATTCTGACACTATGTCTATAGGTCACATTATCATTATTGTTACAGGATAAATCATCTGACTGTGATAGATTGACTCTGACACTATGTCTATTGGCCAAAGTACCACTAGTGGTACAGGATAAATCATCTGACTGTGACATATTTACTCTGACGCCATTTCTATTGGTCAAGGTCTCATTATTGTTATAGGATAAATCATCTGACTGTGATAGATTGACTCTGACACCATGTCTATAGGTCACAGTATCATTATTGTTACGGGATAAATAATCTGACTGATAGATCGACTCTGACACCATGTCTATAGGTCACAGTGTCATTATTATTACGGGATAAATCATCTGACTGTGATAGATTGACTCTGACACCATTTCTTTTGGTCAAGGTATCACTATTGTTACAGGATAAATCATCGGACTGTGATAGATTGATTCTGACAATATGTCTACAGGTCACAGTATCATTATTGTTATAGGATAAATCATCTGACTGTGATAGATTGATTCTGACACTATGTCTATAGGTCACATTATCATTATTGTTACAGGATAAATCATCTGACTGTGATAGATTGACTCTGACACCATGTCTATAGGTCACAGTATCATTATTGTTACGGGATAAATAATCTGACTGTGATAGATTGACTCTGACACCATGTCTATAGGTCACAGTATCGTTATTATTACGGGATAAATCATCTGACTGTGATAGATTGACTCTGACACCATTTCTATTGGTCACAGTATCATTATTGTTATAGGATAAATCATCTGGCTGTGATAGATTGTTTCTGACATCATGTCTATAGGTGACAGTATCATTATTGTTACAAGATAAATCATATGACTGTGATAGATTGACTCTGACACTGTGTCTATTGGCCACAGTACAACTAGTGGTACAGGATAAATCATCTGACTGTGATAGATTTACTCTGACGCCATTTCTATTGGTCAAGGTATCATTATTGTTACAGGATAAATCATCTGACTGTGATAGATTGACCCTGACACCATGTCCATAGGTCAGAGTATCATTATTGTTACGGGATAAATAATCTGACTGTGATAGATTGACTCTGACACAATGTCTATAGGTCACAGTATGATTATTATTACGGGATAAATTATCTGACAGTGATAGATTGACTCTGACACTATGTCTATTGGCCACAGTACAACTAGTGGTACAGGATAAATCATCTGACTGTGATAGATTTACTCTGACGCCATTTCTATTGGTCAAGGTATCATTATTGTTACAGGATAAATCATCTAACTGTGATAGATTGACTCTAACACCATGTCTATTGGTCACAGTATCATTATTGTTACGCGATAAATAATCTGACTGTGATAGATTCACTCTGAAACCATGTCTATAGGTCACAGTATCGTTATTATTACGGGATAAATCATCTGACTGTGATAGATTGACTCTGACACCATTTCTATTGGTCACAGTATCATTATTGTTATAGGATAAATCATCTGGCTGTGATAGATTGTTTCTGACATCATGTCTATAGGTGACAGTATCATTATTGTTACAAGATAAATCATATGACTGTGATAGATTGACTCTGACACTGTGTCTATTGGCCACAGTACAACTAGTGGTACAGGATAAATCATCTGACTGTGATAGATTGACTCTGACACCATTTCTATTGGTCACAGTATCATTATTGTTATAGGATAAATCATCTGACTGTGATAGATTGTTTCTGACATCATGTCTATAGGTGACAGTATCATTATTGTGACAAGATAAATCATATGACTGTGATAGATTGACTCTGACACTGTGTCTATTGGCCACAGTACAACTAGTGGTACAGGATAAATCATCTTACTGTGATAGATTTACTCTGACGCCATTTTTATTGGTCAAGGTATCATTATTATTACAGGATAAATCATCTGACTGTGATAGACTGACTCTGACACCATGTCCATAGGTCAGAGTATCATTATTGTTACGGGATAAATAATCTGACTGTGATAGATTGACTCTGACACAATGTCTATAGGTCACAGTATGATTATTATTACGGGATAAATCATATGACAGTGATAGATTGACTCTGACACCATGTTTATAGGTCACAGTATCATTATTGTTACGGGATAAATCATCTGACTGTGATAGATTGACTCTGACACTATGTCTATTGGCCAAAGTACCACTAGTGGTACAGGATAAATCATCTGACTGTGACATATTTACTCTGACGCCATTTCTATTGGTCAAGGTATCATTATTGTTATAGGATAAATCATCTGACTGTGATAGATTGACTCTGACACCATGTCTATAGGTCACAGTATCATTATTGTTACGGGATAAATAATCTGACTGATAGATCGACTCTGACACCATGTCTATAGTTCACAGTGTCATTATTATTACGGGATAAATCATCTGACTGTGATAGATTGACTCTGACACCATTTCTTTTGGTCAAGGTATCACTATTGTTACAGGATAAATCATCGGACTGTGATAGATTGATTCTGACAATATGTCTACAGGTCACAGTATCATTATTGTTATAGGATAAATCATCTGACTGTGATAGATTGATTCTGACACTATGTCTATAGGTCACATTATCATTATTGTTACAGGATAAATCATCTGACTGTGATAGATTGACTCTGACACTATGTCTATTGGCCAAAGTACCACTAGTGGTACAGGATAAATCATCTGACTGTGACATATTTACTCTGACGCCATTTCTATTGGTCAAGGTCTCATTATTGTTATAGGATAAATCATCTGACTGTGATAGATTGACTCTGACACCATGTCTATAGGTCACAGTATCATTATTGTTACGGGATAAATAATCTGACTGATAGATCGACTCTGACACCATGTCTATAGGTCACAGTGTCATTATTATTACGGGATAAATCATCTGACTGTGATAGATTGACTCTGACACCATTTCTTTTGGTCAAGGTATCACTATTGTTACAGGATAAATCATCGGACTGTGATAGATTGATTCTGACAATATGTCTACAGGTCACAGTATCATTATTGTTATAGGATAAATCATCTGACTGTGATAGATTGATTCTGACACTATGTCTATAGGTCACATTATCATTATTGTTACAGGATAAATCATCTGACTGTGATAGATTGACTCTGACACCATGTCTATAGGTCACAGTATCATTATTGTTACGGGATAAATAATCTGACTGTGATAGATTGACTCTGACACCATGTCTATAGGTCACAGTATCGTTATTATTACGGGATAAATCATCTGACTGTGATAGATTGACTCTGACACCATTTCTATTGGTCACAGTATCATTATTGTTATAGGATAAATCATCTGGCTGTGATAGATTGTTTCTGACATCATGTCTATAGGTGACAGTATCATTATTGTTACAAGATAAATCATATGACTGTGATAGATTGACTCTGACACTGTGTCTATTGGCCACAGTACAACTAGTGGTACAGGATAAATCATCTGACTGTGATAGATTTACTCTGACGCCATTTCTATTGGTCAAGGTATCATTATTGTTACAGGATAAATCATCTGACTGTGATAGATTGACCCTGACACCATGTCCATAGGTCAGAGTATCATTATTGTTACGGGATAAATAATCTGACTGTGATAGATTGACTCTGACACAATGTCTATAGGTCACAGTATGATTATTATTACGGGATAAATTATCTGACAGTGATAGATTGACTCTGACACTATGTCTATTGGCCACAGTACAACTAGTGGTACAGGATAAATCATCTGACTGTGATAGATTTACTCTGACGCCATTTCTATTGGTCAAGGTATCATTATTGTTACAGGATAAATCATCTAACTGTGATAGATTGACTCTAACACCATGTCTATTGGTCACAGTATCATTATTGTTACGCGATAAATAATCTGACTGTGATAGATTCACTCTGAAACCATGTCTATAGGTCACAGTATCATTATTATTACGGGATAAATCAACTGACAGTGATAGATTGACTCAGACACCACGTCTATAGGCCACAGTACCATTTTTGTTACAGGATAAATCATCTGACTGTGATAGATGGACTCTGATACTATGTCTATACGTCACAGTATCATTATTGTTATAGGATAAATCATCTGACTGTGATAGATTGTTTCTGACATCATGTCTATAGGTGACAGTATCATTATTGTTACAAGATAAATCATATGACTGTGATAGATTGACTCTGACACTGTGTCTATTGGCCACAGTACAACTAGTGGTACAGGATAAATCATCTTACTGTGATAGATTTACTCTGACGCCATTTCTATTGGTCATAGTATCATTATTGTTACAGGATAAATCATCTGACTGTGATAGACTGACTCTGACACCATGTCCATAGGTCAGAGTATCATTATTGTTACGGGATAAATAATCTGACTGTGATAGATTGACTCTGACACAATGTCTATAGGTCACAGTATGATTATTATTACGGGATAAATCATATGACAGTGATAGATTGACTCTGACACCATGTTTATAGGTCACAGTATCATTATTGTTACGGGATAAATCATCTGACTGTGATAGATTGACTCTGACACTATGTCTATTGGCCAAAGTACCACTAGTGGTACAGGATAAATCATCTGACTGTGACATATTTACTCTGACGCCATTTCTATTGGTCAAGGTATCATTATTGTTATAGGATAAATCATCTGACTGTGATAGATTGACTCTGACACCATGTCTATAGGTCACAGTATCATTATTGTTACGGGATAAATAATCTGACTGATAGATCGACTCTGACACCATGTCTATAGGTCACAGTGTCATTATTATTACGGGATAAATCATCTGCCTGTGATAGATTGACTCTGACACCATTTCTTTTGGTCAAGGTATCACTATTGTTACAGGATAAATCATCGGACTGTGATAGATTGATTCTGACAATATGTCTACAGGTTACAGTATCATTATTGTTACAGGATAAATCATCTGACTGTGATAGATTGATTCTGACACTATGTCTACAGGTCACATTATCATTATTGTGACAGGATAAATCATCTGACTGTGATAGATTGACTCTGACACCATGTCTATAGGTCACAGTATCATTATTGTTACGGGATAAATAATCTGACTGTGATAGATTGACTCTGACACCATGTCTATAGGTCACAGTATCGTTATTATTACGGGATAAATCATCTGACTGTGATAGATTGACTCTGACACCATTTCTATTGGTCACAGTATCATTATTGTTATAGGATAAATCATCTGGCTGTGATAGATTGTTTCTGACATCATGTCTATAGGTGACAGTATCATTATTGTTACAAGATAAATCATATGACTGTGATAGATTGACTCTGACACTGTGTCTATTGGCCACAGTACAACTAGTGGTACAGGATAAATCATCTGACTGTGATAGATTTACTCTGACGCCATTTCTATTGGTCAAGGTATCATTATTGTTACAGGATAAATCATCTGACTGTGATAGATTGACTCTGACACCATGTCCATAGGTCAGAGTATCATTATTGTTACGGGATAAATAATCTGACTGTGATAGATTGACTCTGACACAATGTCTATAGGTCACAGTATGATTATTATTACGGGATAAATCATCTGACAGTGATAGATTGACTCTGACACCATGTTTATAGGTCACAGTATCATTATTGTTACGGGATAAATCATCTGACTGTGATAGATTGACTCTGACACTATGTCTATTGGCCACAGTACAACTAGTGGTACAGGATAAATCATCTGACTGTGATAGATTTACTCTGACGCCATTTCTATTGGTCAAGGTATCATTATTGTTACAGGATAAATCATCTAACTGTGATAGATTGACTCTAACACCATGTCTATTGGTCACAGTATCATTATTGTTACGCGATAAATAATCTGACTGTGATAGATTCACTCTGAAACCATGTCTATAGGTCACAGTATCATTATTATTACGGGATAAATCAACTGACAGTGATAGATTGACTCAGACACCACGTCTATAGGCCACAGTACCATTTTTGTTACAGGATAAATCATCTGACTGTGATAGATGGACTCTGATACTATGTCTATACGTCAAAGTATCTTATTGTTACAGGATAAATCATCTGGCTGTGATAGATTGATTCTGACACTATGTCTATAGCTCACAGTATTGTGATATGTTTACTCTGACGCCATTTCTTTTGGTCAAGATATCATTATTGTTACAGGATAATTCATCAGACTGTGATAGATTGTCTCTGACACCATGTCTATAGGTCACAGTATCATTATTGTTACGGGATAAATCATCTGACTGTGATAGATTGACTCTTACACGATGTCTATAGGTCACAGTATCATTATTATTACGGGATAAATCATCTGACTGTGATAAATTGATTCTGACACTATGTCTATAGGCCACAGTACCAGTATTGCTAGAGAATAAATCACCTGACTGTGATAGATTGACTCTGACACCACGTCTATATGCCACAGTGCCATTTTTGTAACAGGATAAATCATCTGACTGTGATAGATTGACTATGACGCCATTTCTATTGGTCAAGGTATCATTATTGTTACAGGATAAATCATCTAACTGTGATAGATTGACTCTAACACCATGTCTATTGGTCACAGTATCATTATTGTTACGCGATAAATAATCTGACTGTGATAGATTCACTCTGAAACCATGTCTATAGGTCACAGTATCATTATTATTACGGGATAAATCAACTGACAGTGATAGATTGACTCAGACACCACGTCTATAGGCCACAGTACCATTTTTGTTACAGGATAAATCATCTGACTGTGATAGATGGACTCTGATACTATGTCTATACGTCAAAGTATCTTATTGTTACAGGATAAATCATCTGGCTGTGATAGATTGATTCTGACACTATGTCTATAGCTCACAGTATTGTGATATGTTTACTCTGACGCCATTTCTTTTGGTCAAGATATCATTATTGTTACAGGATAATTCATCAGACTGTGATAGATTGTCTCTGACACCATGTCTATAGGTCACAGTATCATTATTGTTACGGGATAAATCATCTGACTGTGATAGATTGACTCTTACACGATGTCTATAGGTCACAGTATCATTATTATTACGGGATAAATCATCTGACTGTGATAAATTGATTCTGACACTATGTCTATAGGCCACAGTACCAGTATTGCTAGAGAATAAATCACCTGACTGTGATAGATTGACTCTGACACCACGTCTATATGCCACAGTGCCATTTTTGTAACAGGATAAATCATCTGACTGTGATAGATTGACTATGACGCCATTTCTATTGGTCAAGGTATCATTATTGTTACAGGATAAATCATCTAACTGTGATAGATTGACTCTAACACCATGTCTATTGGTCACAGTATCATTATTGTTACGCGATAAATAATCTGACTGTGATAGATTCACTCTGAAACCATGTCTATAGGTCACAGTATCATTATTATTACGGGATAAATCAACTGACAGTGATAGATTGACTCAGACACCACGTCTATAGGCCACAGTACCATTTTTGTTACAGGATAAATCATCTGACTGTGATAGATGGACTCTGATACTATGTCTATACGTCACAGTATCATTATTGTTATAGGATAAATCATCTGACTGTGATAGATTGTTTCTGACATCATGTCTATAGGTGACAGTATCATTATTGTTACAAGATAAATCATATGACTGTGATAGATTGACTCTGACACTGTGTCTATTGGCCACAGTACAACTAGTGGTACAGGATAAATCATCTTACTGTGATAGATTTACTCTGACGCCATTTCTATTGGTCAAGGTATCATTATTGTTACAGGATAAATCATCTGACTGTGATAGACTGACTCTGACACCATGTCCATAGGTCAGAGTATCATTATTGTTACGGGATAAATAATCTGACTGTGATAGATTGACTCTGACACAATGTCTATAGGTCACAGTATGATTATTATTACGGGATAAATCATATGACAGTGATAGATTGACTCTGACACCATGTTTATAGGTCACAGTATCATTATTGTTACGGGATAAATCATCTGACTGTGATAGATTGACTCTGACACTATGTCTATTGGCCAAAGTACCACTAGTGGTACAGGATAAATCATCTGACTGTGACATATTTACTCTGACGCCATTTCTATTGGTCAAGGTATCATTATTGTTATAGGATAAATCATCTGACTGTGATAGATTGACTCTGACACCATGTCTATAGGTCACAGTATCATTATTGTTACGGGATAAATAATCTGACTGATAGATCGACTCTGACACCATGTCTTTAGGTCACAGTGTCATTATTATTACGGGATAAATCATCTGACTGTGATAGATTGACTCTGACACCATTTCTTTTGGTCAAGGTATCACTATTGTTACAGGATAAATCATCGGACTGTGATAGATTGATTCTGACAATATGTCTACAGGTCACAGTATCATTATTGTTATAGGATAAATCATCTGACTGTGATAGATTGATTCTGACACTATGTCTATAGGTCACATTATCATTATTGTTACAGGATAAATCATCTGACTGTGATAGATTGACTCTGACACCATGTCTATAGGTCACAGTATCATTATTGTTACGGGATAAATAATCTGACTGTGATAGATTGACTCTGACACCATGTCTATAGGTCACAGTATCGTTATTATTACGGGATAAATCATCTGACTGTGATAGATTGACTCTGACACCATTTCTATTGGTCACAGTATCATTATTGTTATAGGATAAATCATCTGGCTGTGATAGATTGTTTCTGACATCATGTCTATAGGTGACAGTATCATTATTGTTACAAGATAAATCATATGACTGTGATAGATTGACTCTGACACTGTGTCTATTGGCCACAGTACAACTAGAGGTACAGGATAAATCATCTGACTGAGATAGATTTACTCTGACGCCATTTCTATTGGTCAAGGTATCATTATTGTTACAGGATAAATCATCTGACTGTGACAGATTGACTCTGACACCACGTCCATAGGTCAGAGTATCATTATTGTTACGGGATAAATAAACTGACTGTGATAGATTGACTCTGACACCATGTCTATAGGTCAGAGTATCATTATTATTACGGGATAAATCATCTGACAGTGATAGATTGACTCTGACACCATGTTTATAGGTCACAATATCATTATTGTTACGGGATAAATCATCTGACTGTCATAGATTGACTCTTACACCATGTCTATAGGCCACAGTATCATTATTATTACGGGATAAATCATCTGACTGTGATAAATTGACACTGACACTATGTCTATAGGCCACAGTAGCATTATTGCTACAGGATAAATCACCTGATTGTGATAGATTGACTCTGACACCACGTCTGTAGGCAACAGTGCCATTTTTGTTACAGGATAAATCATCTGACTGTGATAGATTGACTATGACACCATGTTTATAGGCCACAGTATCCTGATTGTTACAGGATAAATCATCTGACTGTGATAGATTGACTCTGACACTATGTCTATTGGCCACATTACCACTAGTGGTACAGGATAAATCATCTGACTGTGATAGATTTACTCTGACGCCATTTCTTTTGGTCAAGGTATAACTATTGTTACAGGAAAAATCATCTGACTGTGATAGATTGACTCTGACACCATGTCTATAGTTCACAGTATCATTATTGTTACGGGATAAATCATCTGACTGTGATAGATTGACTCTGACATCATGTTTATAGGTGACGGTATCATTATTGTTACAGGATAAATCATCTGACTGTCATGGGATGACTCTGACACTATGTCTATTGGCCACAGTACCACTAGTGGTACAGGATAAATCATCTGACTGTGATAGATTTACTCTGACGCCATTTTCTATTGGTCAAGGTATCATTATTGTTACAGGATAAATCATCTGACTGTGATAGATTGACTCTGACACCATGTCTATAGGTCACAGTATCATTATTGTTACGCGATAAATAATCTGACTGTGATAGATTCACTCTGACACAATGTCTATAGGTCACAGTATCATTATTATTACGGGATAAATCACCTGACAGTGATAGATTGACTCTGACACCACGTCTATAGGCCACAGTGCCATTTTTGTTACAGGATAAATCATCTGACTGTGATAGATTGACTATGGCACGATGTCTATAGGCCACAGTACCATTTTTGTTACAGGATAAATCATCTGACTGTGATAGATGGACTCTGACACTATGTCTATACGTCAAAGTATCTTATTGTTACAGGATAAATCATCTGACTGTTATAGATTGACTCTGACACTGTGTCTATAGGTCACATTATCATTATTGTTACAGGATAAATCATCTGGCTGTGATAGATTGATTCTGACACTATGTCTATAGCTCACAGTATTGTGATATGTTTACTCTGACGCCATTTCTTTTGGTCAAGGTATCATTATTGTTACAGGATAATTCATCGGACTGTGATAGATTGACTCTGACACCATGTCTATAGGTCACAGTATCATTATTATTACGGGATAAATCATCTGACTGTGATAGATTGACTCTGACTCTATATCTATAGGCCACAGTACCATTATTGCTACAGAATAAATCACCTGACTGATAGATTGACTCTGACACCACGTGTATAGGCCACAGTGCCATTTTTGTTACAGGATATACCATTATTGCTACAGAATAAATCACCTGACTGATAGATTGACTCTGACACCACGTGTATAGGCCACAGTACCATTTTTTTCTGACTGTGATAGATTGACTCTGACACTATGTCTATAGGTCACAGTATCATTATTATTACGGGATTAATCATCTGTCTGTGATAAATTGACTCTGACGCTATATCTATAGGCCACAGTACCATTATTGCTACAGAATAAATCACCTGACTGATAGATTGACTCTGACACCACGTGTATAGGCCACAGTGCCATTTTTGTTACAGGATAAATTTTCTAATGGTGATAGATTGACTATGACACCATGTCTATAGGCCACAGTACCATTTTTTTCTGACTGTGATAGATTGACTCTGACACTATGTCTATAGGTCAAAGTATCATTATTGTTACAGGATAAATCATCTGACTGTGATAGATTGACTCTGACACCATGTCTATAGGTCACAGTATCATTATTGTTACGGGATAAATCATCTGACTGTGATATATTGACTCTGACACCATGTCTATAGGTCACAGTATCGTTATTATTACGGGATAAATCATCTGACTGTGATAGATTGACTCTGACACCATTTCTATTGGTCACAGTATCATTATTGTTATAGGATAAATCATCTGACTGTGATAGATTGTTTCTGACATCATGTCTATAGGTGACAGTATCATTATTGTTACAAGATAAATCATATGACTGTGATAGATTGACTCTGACACTGTGTCTATTGGCCACAGTACAACTAGTGGTACAGGATAAATCATCTTACTGTGATAGATTTACTCTGACGCCATTTCTATTGGTCAAGGTATCATTATTGTTACAGGATAAATCATCTGACTGTGATAGACTGACTCTGACACCATGTCCATAGGTCAGAGTATCATTATTGTTACGGGATAAATAATCTGACTGTGATAGATTGACTCTGACACAATGTCTATAGGTCACAGTATGATTATTATTACGGGATAAATCATATGACAGTGATAGATTGACTCTGACACCATGTTTATAGGTCACAGTATCATTATTGTCACGGGATAAATCATCTGACTGTGATATATTGACTCTGACACTATGTCTATTGGCCAAAGTACCACTAGTGGTACAGGATAAATCATCTGACTGTGACATATTTACTCTGACGCCATTTCTATTGGTCAAGGTATCATTATTGTTATAGGATAAATCATCTGACTGTGATAGATTGACTCTGACACCATGTCTATAGGTCACAGTATCATTATTGTTACGGGATAAATAATCTGACTGATAGATCGACTCTGAAACCATGTCTATAGGTCACAGTGTCATTATTATTACGGGATAAATCATCTGACTGTGATAGATTGACTCTGACACCATTTCTTTTGGTCAAGGTATCACTATTGTTACAGGATAAATCATCGGACTGTGATAGATTGATTCTGACACTATGTCTACAGGTCACAGTATCATTATTGTTATAGGATAAATCATCTGACTGTGATAGATTGATTCTGACACTATGTCTATAGGTCACATTATCATTATTGTTACAGGATAAATCATCTGACTGTGATAGATTGACTCTGACACCATGTCTATAGGTCACAGTATCATTATTGTTACGGGATAAATAATCTGACTGTGATAGATTGACTCTGACACCATGTCTATAGGTCACAGTATCGTTATTATTACGGAATAAATCATCTGACTGTGATAGATTGACTCTGACACCATTTCTATTGGTCACAGTATCATTATTGTTATAGGATAAATCATCTGGCTGTGATAGATTGTTTCTGACATCATGTCTATAGGTGTGTATCATTATTGTTACAAGATAAATCATATGACTGTGATAGATTGACTCTGACACTGTGTCTATTGGCCACAGTACAACTAGTGGTACAGGATAAATCATCTGACTGTGATAGATTTACTCTGACGCCATTTCTATTGGTCAAGGTATCATTATTGTTACAGGATAAATCATCTGACTGTGATAGATTGACTCTGACACCATGTCCATAGGTCAGAGTATCATTATTGTTACGGGATAAATAATCTGACTGTGATAGATTGACTCTGACACAATGTCTATAGGTCACAGTATGATTATTATTACGGGATAAATCATCTGACAGTGATAGATTGACTCTGACACCATGTTTATAGGTCACAGTGTCATTATTGTTACGGGATAAATCATCTGACTGTGATAGATTGACTCTGACACTATGTCTATTGGCCAAAGTACCACTAGTGGTACAGGATAAATCATCTGACTGTGACATATTTACTCTGACGCCATTTCTATTGGTCAAGGTATCATTATTGTTATAGGATAAATCATCTGACTGTGATAGATTGACTCTGACACCATGTCTATAGGTCACAGTATCATTATTGTTACGGGATAAATAATCTGACTGATAGATCGACTCTGACACCATGTCTATAGGTCACAGTGTCATTATTATTACGGGATAAATCATCTGACTGTGATAGATTGACTCTGACACCATTTCTTTTGGTCAAGGTATCACTATTGTTACAGGATAAATCATCGGACTGTGATAGATTGATTCTGACACTATGTCTACAGGTCACAGTATCATTATTGTTATAGGATAAATCATCTGACTGTGATAGATTGATTCTGACACTATGTCTATAGGTCACATTATCATTATTGTTACAGGATAAATCATCTGACTGTGATAGATTGACTCTGACACCATGTCTATAGGTCACAGTATCATTATTGTTACGGGATAAATAATCTGACTGTGATAGATTGACTCTGACACTATGTCTATTGGCCAAAGTACCACTAGTGGTACAGGATAAATCATCTGACTGTGACATATTTACTCTGACGCCATTTCTATTGGTCAAGGTATCATTATTGTTATAGGATAAATCATCTGACTGTGATAGATTGACTCTGACACCATGTCTATAGGTCACAGTATCATTATTGTTACGGGATAAATAATCTGACTGATAGATCGACTCTGACACCATGTCTATAGGTCACAGTGTCATTATTATTACGGGATAAATCATCTGACTGTGATAGATTGACTCTGACACCATTTCTTTTGGTCAAGGTATCACTATTGTTACAGGATAAATCATCGGACTGTGATAGATTGATTCTGACACTATGTCTACAGGTCACAGTATCATTATTGTTATAGGATAAATCATCTGACTGTGATAGATTGATTCTGACACTATGTCTTTTGGCCACAGTATCACTAGTGGTACAGGATAAATCATCTGACTGTGATAGATTGACTCTGACGCCATTTCTATTGGTCAAGGTATCATTATTGTTACAGGATAAATCATCTGACTGTGATAGATTGACTCTGACACCATGTCTATAGGTCACAGTATTATTATTGTTACGGGATAAATAATGCATTTACGTTGGATAACTGTATATTGATTTGGGGTATGATCTACATATCATATAAGAATAAGAATAAGAATAAGAATAATTTTATTGCATCATACACCCAAAAGAGGGTCAACGCAAAACAAACAAGTTCACAACATAAAGAACATAGACAATTATAGTCCAATGATAATCACAAGATAACAAAACAAATACAAATACATAATACTATCTAAAACATGAAATACATAGAAAAAATAAACGAAAAACAACAATCAAGTTTACAGGGTCAGAGTTTGATATATAAATATGCTATTGAGAATGTTACATTATTAATGGTCAATTATTATATTAAATTTAATCAATTCATTGGAAAGTTCACCTTTCAAATAAGTTCCCAAATGAACCCCGGAAATTTGTCTCCTGGTTTGATCTGCAATAACGTTTTGACGTCATATTTTAAATATTGTATTTAAGTATAGGTCATTCTTTCTTAAATATTTATATAACTATAGGTACTGAATTTCAGTGAATGTTATATTAAAATGGGTACGTTTTTTGAGGCAAAAATGGCACACCCCTACCAAAAAAATATCGAAGTTAATACAACACATCTCAAACAATCTTTCATTTCTAAAGTAAATCATTTTTTTAAAATTTCAGTTCTATAAGGGACTTACTTACTTTGAAAGCAAAGAAAGGGGACTGGGCACTGTGTGTTTGTTTTTTGTTGTATTTTGCTTAGATTTTGTTTTTTCGTTTTGTTTTTATTTATTTTATTTATTTGCTTATTTGCTGTTGTTATATTTTCATTTATCTTTTTTTAAGATTAAAAGTGCCGGAAAGAAGGAGGAGGGGGGGGGGGGGGGGGGGGGGGGGGGGGTGTCATTCAGATTCTTGAAAAAAAAACTAATTTGTCCAGACAACGGCGACGACAAAGTATTTTTAAGTATCCTATATGACTGTCCATTTTCAATGGATAGTAACATGTAAAATTTAAAAGAAAATATATTTTTGAGATCTGAAAAATAAACCAGTTAAGACTTTTGTCGTGTTCTAAAAAAATGGTATTGCTAAAAATTACTAGGAAAATGAGAAGGCTTTCTTCATATGTAATCCCCGTTTCAGAATCCTTGGAATTGACCCAAAAGGGGTAAGAGAAACAAAATTCAAAATCATGCAGTTCAAAAGAAGGCTCGCAATATATTTGTTTAAATCTAATGAAGTGTACATTACATTTATGGATTTTTAGGGTCATCGGACGCAAAAATGAAAATTGAAATGTCAAAAATTCATACGCATTTAAACAACAAGCGTGTTACATATAATGACTCCTAAAGGACACCGTAATTAACACCCCTGAAGAAATCAGTAGAGGACTTTGCTATGCACTTCACGTTACCCGTAGCAAAATACTGAACATCCATTTTAAGTGAACTAAGATGATCATATTCTGTGAACTATAGACATTTTGGTATTAAATGAGACTCTAGTAGGGATCATCCTGCTTGCCCTACATTCTCAGTTTTAGATTTTAATAGATAGTTGCCAAATTTTATGCAGTGTTTCTCCAGCCAGTGGAGGAATTTACAGAACAACAACACCCCCAGAAAGGATACGTTACAGGTCAGACATTTTAAAAGTTTTTGTTGTCTTATTTTAGTTTTCATTTTTTTTTTTATTAAATTATACTGCACAATTATTGTAAAAAAAACACAGCAAAAGCGTACTTGGTATGTCCTACGTGGAGATTGTAAGTTCTCGTTGATGTTACAAGAAACAGTAAAATCATAAAAAAAAACTTCAGATCATAGATTTATTATCTATGTTCAGATTTACTGATTACTCGAATTCATGTCAATTTTTTCATGCAAGTGGCTCTCCGTACGAACAATTCGTACGGCGAGTCCCAGGGCTCCTAGTACGAACTGCCATATAGATGAAACGTATACGAATTTCCAAATTTCGGTCTTGGAATAAATCCCGTGAATGGTGCATTGACTTTGACCCAAAAAAATCATTATGTCGAAATATAAAATCATTCAATTGATAGACTAGCCTGATGTTTAGTGACTATATGGACATGTATCCTACAAAATTTTAGATGAAAATGCCAAACACACTAAGAATACGCAAACATCTTAACTGACGATGGCTGGTTATTGTTAAAAGAATTGATGATTCAGAATAAGGAGCATCATGAATGGGATTGTTTTGCTTGTAAACAAAAACTTGGTGTTAAGGAAACTCTGGCATGTGATTGCTGTCTAGAGTGGCACCATCTGCAAATGTGTCCATCTGAAATGTGTGCCCAAACAAACGTATTGGATCTGTAAATCTTGTAAGTAGTTTCATGCGTTTAAGGCAAAATACAGATTTGAACTTAATATATTTAAATGTAAATTATATGTCTATTGTAACATTGAAATTAAATTTCCTACTTCCATGAACCCCATAGTACGTAAGTTCAATGATGGCTGATAATTATTTTAAGTAATTTATATTTCTTATTTGATATGAGCATGTTTATATTGATTCTATATTCATTATGTTTCCTTCTATTTCTCTCATTGCATGAATTTGTTTTCATTTTAAGTCATGTTTAAAATTTATTGACTGTTTTACATTTTATTTAAAATTGTTAAAGACATTTTAATCTGTGGCTCTATGTGGATTCTGCATATTTTAAGTATTTGATTTTAACTGGGATCAATATAAAACGATTGGGATTTGAATCTCTCAGTATTTCTATGATACAACAGTAAATTTTCTACGTCGTGTCTCAAACTTTCACCTATAACTTTTGATTTACTCATCATAAAATTATTCTAAAAATTATGCAGGGAAGCTGATTTATTACTGATTTGCAAGATTAAATTTTCTTTCGCATAACAATAAAATCCTAATTTTAGAAAAATAATAAAGGCATGAGGGGTAGTTTTCTTGTGAAAAGAGGTCGTAAAAATGTCAAGAAACCTTCCAATAAACAATTGAAGTTATCGATGATTAACGAGCGGCGGAATACTAGAAATCAAGAAAATTGCGTAACTTTAACTGGTTAGTTTACCTGTTAAATTCCACACTACTATTATGAAATTTAACCTGGATAAAGCTCTTAATATTGGCTTTGTAACCATATAAAATTTATGCAGGTGAGAATATTTACAGTGTGATTTTAGTTTTACTGACGTGACCCCACTAACGGAAATTTACATCAAATTTTTGGGGTTCAAAAACTGAACTTTTCATTATATATTTTTGAACTAAATATTCAACTAAATTTAAAGAAAAATATATCATAGGATGCCTCGAAGTTTCCTCTTTTCAGTCATATAATTTTAAAGTATGAAATATTTTTGGGAAAAATAGAGTGTTCCCAAATTCACGCCTACCAATCTCTCTCATTCACCACCAAATGTGATGCAAAGAAATTAATGAGAGAGACACCCGGTGCTGAATGAGAGAGATAAATTTTAGATCAATTAGAGGTAAGTACGTAAATTAAGACCCCTTATTCAATTTGTTTTAAAAATCAGAGAATGCTATTCTGTGGCAAATTCATTTCTCTATACGTTGGTATTCATTGCTTGCATGTAAACACAAAACTGACAACGTAAGACGTTTTCTCCTACAAACATGTCAATGGAAATACAAGAAAAAAAGTCAAACAATTGTCCAGAAATCAATGTTAATCTAATCTTATCTTACCAATTTCACTGTTGTAGAAAGTTTACCAGCAAGGTATCACTACCATGTCATATCAAGTGTCAGACTCTATCCGTTTTCTCTCAATCATTCTTTGAAGTTAGTGGTGATGCATGAGAACTAGTGGTGATGCAGGAGAAAAGTGGTGGTGCATGAGAGGACAACAAATTTCTTTATGCTTATATCAAAGTGTTCGACAATTATCATGTGAAATGACTGTTTCAAGTTTCAGTTATTCATCAAAACCTGAAATTGTCTTTCTGGGGACCTTAATTATCATGTTTACCTGGTTCAGTCGACATTGCGAAAGCAATGCGATGTCTGCCTTTTTGATTTTCTCTATTTTCTGATAATAAAGTTACCATTTTCATGTAATTTATCAAAATAGAGGAAGATTACCAAGAGCAATTTTTGTCCGTCCCGCCTGCAACAAAAGTCATGAAGGCGAGACGTAGCGCTCCTTAATTTCGTCGTCGTCGTCGGCGTTGTGATGATCAACATCTGGTACACCCTGTGTTTAAATTCCTTTAAACATTAATAACTTAATCAAATCATTATGAAATCATTTGAAATTTAGACAGTGACTTTATGTTGAGGAGGCACTATCTATAACAATATTTTGAGAGAAAAAAAAGTTTTATTATTTTTTCTGAATTTTATTGGCAAATGGACAGTATATTGCACATCATATTTTGTACACGCTATGGTTAAAAAAAAATTCAAACATCAATGACTTCATCAAATCTTAATCAAATCATTTGAAACTTGGATAGCAGCTTCTTCATGATCAAGAGATATAGCATGTTTCAAAACTAAATTTTGAGAAAAAAAAAAAGATTTTCTTTCTGAATTTCACTGGTAATTGGAATAAGTTTTTTGCACTTTACATTTAGGTTCAGTCTGTAGTTAAAGTTCTTTAAACATCGTTTACTTTATCGGCATGTCTCTTTGGAATTCCTTCTAAATTGGATCGAGGCACCTTTATGATCAAGAAATTGTACCTAAAAATATTTATCTATTTTTCCACAATGTACTGATAAATGGACTTAGGTTTGTTTTTTTTTTAATTTTTTTTTTTTGCATTTCACATTAAAGGGTAGTGTATTGTTAAAGTTTTTAATTATCAATATTTATATCAAACCTTCATGAAACTAACTGAAACTAGTACCAAAGCTTTTAGTGATAAAAGTACAGTGTTTTTATCAAAATTTAACAACAATATAGATTTTTCCAAAATTGATTGATAATAAGACTTATTTTTTGTCAATTTACATTCTGGTACAGTCTGTTGTAAATCTTTCCGTCATCAGAGACTCTTATTAAGTATTATGAGGTGGGGAACATTTTTCTTCAGGACAGTTTTTGAAGATCAACAAATTAAGAGTTACATGTTATCACTGATTCCATGGAACCTTAACGAATTTTTATAGTATGGATTTATTTTTCCAAAGGCCACATCTGTCTAACCCCTCGCATGCATATGCACCAGTTCAAAGGCAGGAAAATATTGGCCATGGGTACATTTAGTAGTTCTATTTTGTATGTTTGTTGATGTTGTGACAAACTAATGTGTTATACTGTTCGATATATATTTTTTTTAAATCTTGTCGGGGTCATTCAGAGCTTGATACCCTGTTGAAAAACTTGAGGTGACCACAGTGAATTTGTGTCTTGTATTATGACCGTTTTTTATTCATGCCTATGCCGTTCTAAGCCAAGTCACCATTCATGCAAAAGTTACCTTTATCAATGAGCAAATTTGAAAATACTGATCATATACACCATTGGAAAAATAAAACCATATTATAAAAAACACTCCAGGTATTCTTCCTCTATTTTTACAAATTGAGATGCAAATGGTAAAGTTATACCGAAAATAGAGAAAAATCAAAAAGGCAGACACCGCATTGCTTTTGCATTGTCGACTGATTCAGGTAAACATGATAATTAAGGTCTCCAGAAAGACGATTTCAGGTTTTGATGTATAACTGAAACTTGAAACAGTCATTTCACGTGATAGTATAGAGAAATGAATTTGCCACAGAATAGCATTCTCTGATTTTTAAAACAATTTGAGTAAGAGGTTTTAATTTACACACTTACCTCTAATTGATCTAAAATGTATCTCTCTCATTCAGCTCCGGATGTCTCTCTCATTAATTTCTTTGCATCACATTTGGTGGTGAATGAGAGAGATTGGTAGGCGTGAAATTGCGTCATGAAGTGAAAAATTCTGCGGTAGATTTCTATAAAAACAAAAATTACCCAACTTTTAGAGCAAAATTTCTGTACTTTGGAATAAAACTCTCTGTCAAAAAACTATATCATCCCATGCAGGAATCTTTTCTCTTTAAAATTTTCGGATTAATCAGATGAAGCATTTTTGAGTTACTGTACGACATTCAAGAAATATGGCATTTTTTTAAAAATCAAAGTCCCATAACTCTGGACACATCGCAAAATTGGAAAAAAAAAGGTAACCAGACATTACCAATTCCAGCCTAATTTTAAAATTTCAGTTCAATTGGATGAAGCATTTTTGAATTCATGAACGACATACAAGAATAAAGAGCTTGGCCGAGTGCACCATGATATGACCGCAATGATCGACAAGTGTTGACACACTTCTAAAGTGGACACAATAATATGTTTGACACAGTAATTTGCTGGACACAGAAATTTCATTAGTACTAAAAAGCACCACTTTGGCCCTTAATAGGTTGGAAAAACTGCAAGTCCTAGCTAAAATTCTCTGTTGGAAATTTCATAAGGACTCTAAAGAAAAAAAAAACCTTTGAAATTGGACGAGAAATAAAAAAGTTTGTTTTTTGGGATTGAGCACCACTTTCGCCCCAAATAGCTCGGAAACGGTACAAGCTACGTTAAATCCTTCGAGACTCTATCAGTGCAGAAGTTCATAAGGAAAACAATGAAAAAATCAAAATGAAAATAAGATGAAAAATAAAAATTTCATGAAAAAAAAAGAGAAGTCCGTTTTAGCCCCTTTTAGCTCTGAACCCTTAAGTCCTAGCTCAGATCTGTAAAAATTCACTTATTTTCTATGATACTCTTTGATCTCACCAATCTTAGTATTTACAATTACGTGTATTTCATTTCTCAAACAAAATCTTCATATTAAGTAGTGTTGTCAAATTGAACAATTATGCCTAACCGGTTAACCGAATAATCGTTCGACCGATTAACCGGTTAACCGGTAGTTAGGTTGATGTTCAAAGTCTTATACAAAGTACTTCACGAATGACTGGTTTTATGATACAATAAATTGACATTTATCCCAGGGTATTATAACACAATAATGCAAACACTAACACAATTAGGATTTCAATATGTAATAAATTACAAAAAAAACAAATTTATAAGTATGTACATTTAGAAAGAACGAAAGAAGAGTTATTCACATTTTTCCTCGGGTACATAGTTTTTATTCAGGAATATTATCTGGTCGATCACAGAGGAAGATAGTCGATTTCTCAGTTTAGTAACAATGAGACCCGCGCATGAAAAGATTCGTTCTGACGGAACAGAGGTAGCAGGAATACTTAAATATTGTCTAGCTAACACAAAGAGTCTGGGGAATTTACAATTATTTTCTTTCCACCACTCGAGTGGGTTTGAATCTTGCACAGCACGCTCCTTGATGTATAAGGACATTTCCGATTCATCTTGAAAGGACGTATCTTCGTCGGTGTCAAACAAAAGAAAGTCCAAAGATCGTTGGACTCTTTGTTTCTTGGCTGGTTGCTTGTCAACTTCAGTTCCAAGGTTTTTTTATGACGTTTTAACTGCGGGCTTTAATGGCACATCGTCTAACTTGGACTCTAACATTTCAATGGCGACTTTTTTTTGTTCTGGGGAGAAAAAGTTAAGTGTTCTATGCCTCGGATCAAGTAAGGACGCTAAAGCATGCTGTGTAGATGCAGTTTCAATGTCATACGGTTTAAAGCGGGTGATGAGTTCTTCTGAAATACTTGCTTTCATTTTATGCGCAAGAGCACTATCCTCTTCAGAGTTTTTTAGGTGTTTTTTTAAGAGTCCGTTGACAATAGGAAGCATTACAGAGGCTGATACGTCCTTTTCCAGACACATGTATGTTGTAACATGAGACATTTGCTTCAATACTGCGGAAATTTCAACCAGATAATCCCACTCATGATCTTTGAGAAGCATATGTGTGTCACATTTCTTAGTAACAGTTGTATCTAGCATTACATCCGTAATAACTCTGCGTTGTTCACATAGGCGTTCAATCATTAGCTGAGTCGAATTCCATCTCGTAACTACGTCTTGTATAAGTTCGTTCTGTCTTAGTCCGAACAACTTTTGTCTTTTCCTCATTTCTGCAGTTATTGTAGTTGAATGCTTGAAATGTCCCACTAACTTATGAGCATGTGAAGTAAGTTTGGCAATAGCGGGTATTTCCAAGCATGGTTTAATGCAAAGCTGAATGGTATGACCAAAGCATCTCATATCGTCAAAGTCACATTTCTCTGATGCACAATTCATGTTCCTAGCATTGTCATGTACAGAACTCACAATTTTACCGTCCAATTCAAACTCTGAAATTGTAGATTTCAGTCGTTCAGCAAGATTTTCGCCTGTATGGCGTTCAGGCATTTCACGAGTAACAAGCACATTTGACTGTAAATTCCAGTCTTTGTCAACGTGATGTTCTGGACTGTTAAAAAGCTTTTTGTAGCATTCGATGTCCATGTATCAGAAGTAAGGGATACGCTGTCAATGAGATTTAACTCTTTAATCAAACTCTCTTTTTTGTCACTATATGACTTTTCTATTCTGGATTTTATAGTATTTCTAGACGGAATTTTAAATTCTGGAGCTATTATCGACATAAGTTTTGAAAATCCTTTTCCCTCAACAATGCGAATGGGTAGGTTATCCAATATAATCATATCCACTATTGAATTTGTTATTAGTTCAGATTGAGTAGACGAAAATCTTCTAGATTTGGGTGTCTGAACAAAGTCTAAAACCGATGACTGCTTAACTTTCTCAGGCGTTTCAGAAAAGTCATTGGGATGCTTTAACTTCAGATGATTCAGCATATTACTTGTACCACCAGTATAGACTAATTCCATTTCACATAGTTTGCATTTCACTATTTTGGAGTCGGCATTACGTTTAAAAAAAGACCAAGCCTTAGATGACGGAGGTGGCATATTTACATGTACGCACACACAATATAAAGTCAAAGTGAAGAAATAAACTAAATCGTAAAATTTATTCAGCATGTTCAGCTTACAACTGTTCAAAATAAACTTAATATGCTAATTATGTTTACATTATACTTGCCCGGAGCTGACAGACAAGTTGTCTATGTGCTAATTAAGTAATAAAATTTAAATGTTTTCAAGGTTAACAAGATTAATCAATAAACTGAACAATTGATCTGTCTAATCAAGTACCAATCAATTCGTACAATCATTTCACATTATTTACTAATGATTTCAGTACACATTTACATCAATTTTATTAAAATTTTAAAAAGGTCCGGTTAACCGGTAAGCGTTTTTGGTATTCGGTATTCGGTCGTTCGACTGGTTAACCGTTGACAACACTAATATTAAGTGATCAATGACTTGTTTGTAGAGCTTTTATTGCTGATCATTTTTGCAATTTTTAATTTTTTTTTTATCTATTAAAACTTATTAGATAATAGCCAAAAACATTAAAATTGGCCAAAAATAGTCTTTTATATGCAATAACCCCTATGCGGGGGCCATCCGACAATTTTAACTCAAAAGTAACTAAGGTAGATCTTGTCAATCTGAACATTTGTCACCCTGTCAGATTTTCTCAATCTGTTACAGTTTCCAAGATGGCAGTTAATATTTGCATTTTACCCCTATGTTCTATTTTTAGCCTTGGCAGCCATGTTGGTTGTCCGGCAGAAATGTCGTTCACAACATTTAAACTAGTTACCCTAAGGATGATTGTGGCCAAGTTTGGTTCCATTTTGGCTTGGCAGTTTCAGAGAAGAAGATCTTTGAAAAAGTTAAAGGACTGACGATGACAGACGACGACGGACGCCAAGTGATAGAAATAGCTCACTTGGCCCTTTAGGTCAGGTGAGCTTAAAACTAGAAATTTATATACCTATAAATTTGCTTCCATTTGGTCTCATCAGTCAGGGTAGGAATCAAATTCATGGTTTCAAGAAATATCTATATCATCTGACTTTCCCTGAGACCTTCCTGGTTCTAAAAGTTAGTACATAATTGTTAATGTACATAACTATTCCAAACTTGAGCTTTTAATTTTTTAAAAATCATCAATTTTTATTTTCATTTCAAAAATTGTATTCAGAGGATATTTAATATTTGACAACAAATAAAAATAAATAATTCTAAGTTTAATTTAAACTGAACCAGGAAAGTTTCGACCTGCCAGTTAAGCATTAGGACATGCAAGTATTTACATATATATATGAACATAAATACAATAAAAATTTGATGCCTGAAAACTGTAGAAGCAAGACAAAATACTCTACCAACTGAGGATTACCCCATACAATTTAGCTAATCTATTGGGAGTCCTCAAAACAAAATTATATACATAAAATAATATACAAAAAGGTGAGTTGACCAAAGAAATAAAAAACAATACCTTATACACAACAAACAAGCAAGTAAAATGTCATATGAAACAAGTATTAACTATTATATTAATTTTACACAGTATTTTCAGAAATTTCCAAATCTTCAACTGTCCATGTTTTATGGGTGAACAGAACTTCAGCTGATAATGTGATTAAACTTTTGTCGTATACATCCTTTGTATAGTGTAATTCATTAGTTTGAAGTGCAGATTTTGAATATTCTATAGGAAAAGTATGATTTAAGGCGTATAATACAAGCATATCAATAACAATATAGACTAGCTACATCCCTTTTTGATATTTATCCCATGGCTTTTTTTCAAGATGCACTTTATATTTTCTTATCAAGTTAGTTATAAGAATAGAGGATGTGGTATGATTGTCAATGAGACAGTCA
Source organism: Mytilus edulis (assembly GCF_963676685.1). Classification (NCBI taxonomy): domain Eukaryota; kingdom Metazoa; phylum Mollusca; class Bivalvia; order Mytilida; family Mytilidae; genus Mytilus; species Mytilus edulis. The sequence goes on from NW_027268257.1 coordinate 48,575, forward strand.
TCTGGAAAGGTTCCAAGTACAAATAAAAATTTATCTACAGGTTACCGTACGGCTTTCAACAATGGACAAGAATCCACAACATAAAGTAAGCTGTAAAAAGCCCCTAAACAAGAAAATGTGACACAATTCAAGATAACAACAAACCTTTATAAATTTAGATTTACCTTTATAAATCAAGGCATCATGCATCCCCTGTAGGTCGATATTAACAGAGATTTTCATATACAATGCTATAAACCTCTTTATATAAGCAAAAGTAATACATGCATATAACTGCCAATAAGTGCACTCTAAATCTAAGACTACTTTTTAACTCATGTAATTTATATCAAAAGAGCAAAACCTAAGAAGATATAATTGTAACAGGATGCTGTTATAGATGTCCAAAGAAACACAAATTGAATTCTCCTTCAAATCAAAAACTATCTCCAGGGCCTGTATAATTCTAGAAATGCCCCTCAGGGCACTAACCTTGTATGATCAGTGAATGTGCCTTGCTAAAACATAGGGTAATCCATGATTACAAAGTTCGCCTCATCTGCAACATTCTTTGTACCTAAGACAAACCTATAAAACACAATAATTCATAAAAGTAAGAGCTTTACCTAAGGAGGGTCAACTATGCATGAAATGTAGGTCAAATTACATGATCCTAGACCATATAGTGACTGAGAAATGAACTCGACATAAACTTTAACCAAAGTCAATCAAGCATGAAATGTAGGTCAAATTGACCTATTTTGGTATGCATGCTGACAGGCTCCCAAAGTTACATCCCCACATCAAGTGACACGATCCTAGGTCATAAAGTATCCGAGAAATGAACTCGGATGTAAACTTTAACCAAAGTCAATAAAAGCATGAAATGTAGGTCAAATTGACCAATTTTGGTATGGATGTTGCAGGCTCCCAAAGTTACACTCCCACATCAAGTTATATGATCCTAGGCCACATAGTATCTAAGAAATGAACTTCGACGTAAACTTTAACCAAAGTCAATCAAGCATGAAATGTAGGTCAAATTGACCTATTTTGGTATGGATGCTGACAGGCTCGCAAAGTTACATCCCCACATCAAGTTACATGATCCTAGGCCACATAGTATCTGAGAAATGAACTCGGACGTAAACTTTAACCAAAGTCAATCAAGCATGAAATGGAGGTCAAATTGACCTATTTTGGTATTGATGCTGACAGGCTTGCAAAGTTACATCCCCACATCAAATTACATGATCCTAGGCCACATAGTATCTGAGAAATGAACTCGGACGTAAACTTTTAACCAAAGTTAATCAATGTGTACTTACATTTTTGATACTTACCAATCACTTGGTGTGAAAGTTGAAGGAGCCTTCCTTTTTCTCTTGCCAGTTTTGAGTGATACAACTTCTATTAATTCATTATTATTACAGGTTCAAGATAGGAATTAAATATTAAACAAGATGAACTGTGAGCTATTACTCACAAAAGTCTACCCCCGCTAACCATATCATTATAGGATCTGCAAGTTCGTAAACAGGAAGTAGAAGAGCAGCAGACCTGAAAACCACTTAAACAATACAGCACCCCAACCTGATACTTGATAACAAATATCAAATAGCTGTAATACATAGTAGTTGAGAAAAGTGTTACGAAAATTTTTCATTAATATCCCTGTCTAATTTATGTACTAAGTCCGTAAACAGGAAGTTGAAGAGCGACAGACCTGAAAACCGCTTACACAGTACAGCACCCAAACCTGATGCTTGATATCAAATATCAAATAGCTGTGATTCATAGTAGCAGAGAAAAGTCTTACGAAAATTTTTCATTAATACCCCTATGTCTAATATATGTACTAAGTCTGTAAACAGGAAGTAGAAGAGCGACAGACCTGAAAACCGTTTACATGGTACAGCACCCCAACCTGATGCTTGATACCAAATATCTAATAGCTGTGATACATAGTAGTTGAGAAAAGTGTAATGAAAATTTTTCATTAATACCCCTATGTCTAATATATGTACTAAGTCTGTAAACAGGAAGTAGATGAGCACCAGACCTGAAAACCACTTACACGGTACAGCACCCCAACCTGATGCTTGATACCAAATATCTAATAGCTGTAATACATAGTAGCTGAGAAAAGTGTTACAAAAAAGTGTTACGGATGGACTGACAGAGGACGGTGTTACGGCCAGAAATCGCCTTTAAATTGTAGCCAACAAAAGACACAAATCAATAGTAAAATTTAACAACATTTAATATACAAAAGTTTACAAAAGGTATTAAACAAATATTACTGTTAACTTAACTGTCAAAATATGAGTCCAATCTGTTATCTTTATCTGTATCCGGAAATCTTTCGGAATCCAATTTGAATATTACGTTCACTACTAATGTCACAATCCAGTATGATGTTGTCTTTAGAATAAAAGTGTCAATCCAAATGCTATGAATACTAATGTCTATCAATGTCTATGTCCAAGTTTAATTATGAGAGTTTAACTTTAGTGTCTGTATATATAGTGTTGTCATGGAAAATTCTAGAACACTCTATAATGGAACATTGTGGAAAATCCTGGAAAGTTTAAGGATCATTCTAGAAAGTTCCAATCATTCTGTGATTGTTCCAGTGATTCCTAAACTGCACAGTTATAAGATTATTTGGTAAACAACTATCAGGCCATACAACACAAATTAGGCCAACATAAATAAACATAATAATTACAATATCATAACACCTCCCCCCTTAAAAGAAGTTTTAGTGTAACAAAAACTTATCATGAATAATATGAACAAAAATACATAATATATACAAAGTGATTTAATAAGCTCTAGATAAAGCATCAGCTATTACATTATCTTTACCCTTAATATGTTTTACAATTACATCATATTCCTGTAACAATAAACTCCACCTAGTCAACCTCTGATTCTTGTTTCTCATTTTATGCATGAAGGTGAGAGGATTATGATCAGTATAAACAAGAATAGGATATACAGTGGGATTCAAATATACATCAAAATGTTGAAGTGCTGACAACATTGCAAAACACTCTTTTTCAATAGTTGAATAATTTTTCTGATGTTTATTTAATTTCTTAGAAAAATATGATATAGGTTTTTCAACATTATCATCTGTCTCTTGATATAAAACAGCTCCTATTCCTACATCGCTTGCATCAACGGCAAGTTTAAATTGTTTTTCAAAGTCTGGAGTAATCAGAACTGGACTATCAATTAAAAGTGATTTGCTATTTTCAAAAGCTTTTTGACAATTTCCGCTCCAGATAAATTTAGAATATTTCCGTAAAAGATGAGTCAATGGTTGAACAACAGTAGCAAAATTTGAACAAAATTTTCTGTAAAATCCAATCATGCCTAAATATCTCATAAGTTGTTTTCTATTTGTAGGAGGTGGAAATTTGGAAATAGCTTCCACTTTAGCCATAATAGGTTTTACTTGACCTTGGCCAACTGTATGCCCTAAATAATCAACAGTGGCCTGACAAAATTCACTTTTACCAAGATTAACAGTCAAATTTGATTTTGACAATCTATCAAAGGTATCATATAAATGTGTTAAATGCTGTTCCCAGCTATCACTACATACAATAAGATCATCAATATAAGCATAACAACGGTCTAAATCTTTTATAACATTATTGATCATTCTTTGAAATGTAGCTGGAGCACTTTTCATGCCAAATGGCATTACAGTATATTGAAATAAGCCATTTGGTGTAACAAAAGCTGATATTTCACGAGCTCTCTGTGTCAATGGAACTTGCCAATAACCTTTCAATAAATCAAATTTGCTCACAAATTTTGCTTGACCAATATTGTCAATACAATCGTCTATCCTTGGAATCGGATAGGAATCAGATTTTGAGACTGAATTTACTTTTCTGAAATCAGTCACGAAACGAAAAGTTTTATCTGGTTTTGGCACAAGGAGACAAGGAGAGCTCCATTCACTGTTACTCGGCTCAATAATATCATTGTCAAGCATATATTTAATTTCTTTTCTCATAACTTCAAGTTTGAGTGGATTGAGCCTGTAAGGATGTTGCTTAATTGGACAAGCATCTCCGACATCAACATCATGACAAACAGCAGTGGTTTTGTTTGGCACATCTGGAAAAAGATTTTTAAAAGAAAATACCAAAGTTTTTATTTCTTCTCTACGATCAAAAGACAGATGTGCAAGTTTTGAATCTAAATTTGACAAAATTTCTGAATTTTTCAATCTAACTGTCTCTTCCATAGTTTTACAACTAAAAATTGGTTCAATTACATCTGGTTTGTCATGATTGTTCTCAAATTTAACCATGCCTAAAGTGGCAACTGGTTTACTATCACATAGAACATTAGTACGCTCAAAATATGGTTTTAACATATTAATATGACACACTCTATTTTGTTTGCGCCGACCTGGAGTTTTTACAATATAATTCAAATCATTAATTTTACTCTCTATTGTATAAGGACCACAATATTTAGCCTGTAAAGGATGTCCAGGGACTGGCAAAAATACAAGTACCCTATCACCAGGCTCAAAAACTCTGTCCCTGGCATCTTTATCATACCATATTTTCATCTTGTTCTGTACATTTTTTAAGTTTTTCTGAGCAATTTGACAAGCAGTATACAATTTTTCTTTAAATCTAGATACATAGTCTAAAAGATTCAAGTCAGTATGTTCAGTAAGCCACTTTTCCTTAATCAATTTTAACGGTCCCCTTACAGTATGGCCAAATACCAACTCAAAGGGACTAAAACCAATGGATTCTTGAACAGCCTCTCGGACTGCAAAAAGTAGAAAGTGAACTCCATCATCCCAGTCTCTGTCAAATTGAAGACAAAAAGTTCTAATCATGTTCTTCAATGTCTGATGAAAACGTTCTAAGGCACCTTGAGATTCTGGATGGTACGCACTTGATCTATACTGAGCAATCCCTAACTGGTACACTACTTGCTGAAATAGACC
>NW_027268258.1:0-21512 GCF_963676685.1 Mytilus edulis
TTTGTCCTATCAACTTTGTTACTTTATCTGTTTATGTCTGAGTCAGACATGTGTCTGACTTTTTGTCCTGTGACTTTTTGTCGGAATGTCCTGTGACTTTCTGTTCGTTTACCATCCATCTTAATCAGTGAACTGAATAACTGTTTTTTTTCATAAGTCCAGGGAGTGTTAAAAAATCACATGTGCAAATTGAGAGTCAACACTTACACAGGGACTACACAATACTTTTTCAGAATGTCAGCAAAAAAGAATCACTGGTGACAGGGGAGTGTAACCGATGAATCAGATAAGATTTTCCCGGTACGTCTAAACACCGCTCAGGAGGACCTCCTGAGTGCACACATGCAGGGCATACAAAGTGCACTCATGACATACCCTATATAGTTGTCGTATCTACACACATGATGGATGTATATATTCGTTATATAGAGAATAATACATGGCAAAATCCGTATCATATGTCGTATCATCCCGAGACATCAATATCAGCCCAAGGTCCAGTCTTTCCTCTAAAAGTTTTAAATTTTAAAGAAAAAATGATTGAATATTCCATTTTGATTTGGAGAAAATCTTTTTGAACTGTTGTGACATGGAGTTGCAAAGCTGATTACAGGTAACTATAACATATATACAGTAATTTTCCATTACGACAGTGCGTGTATTCTCCGGTGTGTATAACGTATAGTTTTCTAGAGAACATCCTGTCTACGTGTAATACAGATTGATGACATTATACAACATTTCTTTTGTTAAATGTGATAAGGTATCTTCTGTGTCCATTCCCTAATTCAACACCGCTAATTTTTCGAAGAAAAAAAATCCAAAAATAATTTATATGAAATTAAGAAGAAAAGAAGCAAATATAAACTTCAGTAATTACGCATTGAGTAAACATAATTTCAATATTGCATGAACAAATCCGTGAGAAAACGTATACATGTATGAATTATTAAAGATGTGTTTAAAAAGACCCATTGGCTTTAGTTCACACTAGGACCTAAGATAACTAGAACTAAGCAATGGTTGATCCAGAAATGTTCATAAGTGGGGACTCATTGACTGCCTTAGAGGGGTCACGTCCAGTCATGCTTCCGTGATTCCCTATATAATCTACCATTTGTTTCCCAAGATTAAGGGGGTGCTGGAAAAAAACGAAATCCGCCTCTGCTAATTGGGAAGTCATTTGGTCTGATAAACACATATATAAATATACCTCTGTGGCGGATCCAGCAATTTGAAAAGGGGGGCTCAACCCAGGACAAAAGGGGGAGGGGGTGGTTCCAACCATATGTCCTCATTCAAATACATTGATCGTTCAAAAAAGGGGTGGTTCCAACCCCCCCGAAACCCTCCCCCTGGATCCGCCACTGATACCTAGTATGCATATAATTAAGAACAGCTTTAAATATATGCGTATAAAATAATGGTACGTCTAAAAACCGTCCAGGATCTCCTGGTTGCACACAGGACATTAAGTAACTTAGGACATGTATATATAATAGTGAGAGTTCAGGGTTTATATTCGATTGATAACTTATTTTATAATTTTGTAATTTTTGTTTTGATAAAATCAGAGACATATAATACATGTATTGAGACATATATAATACATGGACATATAATACATGTGTCTCTGAAAAAATCAAACCATCTTTTAAGAAGTTATTTCAGTTTGAATCGACTGTCTTTTGCATTAGGATTCCAAAACGTTAATGTCATTTACAAACGCCAAAACATGCCAATATATTTTAGGCAGAAAGAAACATTTATATTCTGTGATTTTTACACTAAACGTTTTCGTAATTTGTTTTGAAAATATTAAAAAGTATTACGAATATTATGAATATTTTATTCTCATAAACATACATAGTTACAGAGAAATTAGTATACAATTATAATATAATAATAGTGCATGCGTAAATAAATATGGAAAAAGACAGTTCATTTAATTGTGTATGTTAAACATGTACATCGTTTTTTCAAGATTTGTATAGTAACTGGTTTAATTAAGTCGCCTTGATGAAATTTAAATTGCGAAACGCTAATTAATAAACTATCTATCTATCGGTATGCGCCGTTATCTGGGATAAGTCACGGATGACCGATGGTCATATTTAATACGATATACCAATCATCATTTGAATTTGTCAATTGATCTTTAATAATTAGGACTAATTGGTGATGGCAGAGAATATGTCGCTGGTGATGGTTAAAAACATATAGAAGTAAACTTTGCAAAAAAAAGGTTTCCTTGGAAAAACTTATGAAATTATATGAATATGCTAAATATTTTTTTCTTTCCGAAATAATAATTAAAGACGTTTAGAAATAACAAATTTTCACCGTTGGGAGATTTTCAATTCAAGTTATTTCATTTTGAAAACGTTGAAAATATAGATCTTATTAAATGTGCAATGTGGGCCGCTTGGAGATCAACTTGTGAAACCCTGCTTAATGAAGGTTTGTCACTTTCGTCTTTTTATATTGCCAAACATTCTATAATCAAGGATTTGTACAAGGCCTTGTTATAAAATAATGAATCTTATCGCCAATATCACCATAGTTACATAAAGAACAGATACAATATTCTCCTAAAGAGTTTGCCATCTAACAATTCAAAAAGAAATGTTGAGTCGAAACTGAGGTACCAAATCTATAAAAAGAATCACTACTTTAGTCGAAATTAAACTGTATATATATTCTTTTTCAAAACTCCTGAAAAAGTTCAACATTATCTATAGAGAGCTTACATATGCAAACCTTTTTTAGAAGTATGTGAGCGTAAATAAAATTTGTTTCTTACCCCCGCCCCCCTATTTTTCCTAATATAAAATTTAATTGTAAACGATTTTCTTTCTTAATTTGTGCTGAGACTACTTTAACACATGTGTTATAGTAGTCTCAGATTTGTGTTTGCTCATTAACTGGGGTTCAGCATGCTGTCAAAAAAAAAATGTCTCCTTGTGTATAAGTTATTGATAAAAAAAAATTTGAAGCCTCCAGAAGAATAACGGTACGTCTAAACACCGCTTGACGGACCTCCTGATTGCACTCATGACATACGAAGTGCACTCAGGACCTTTATAGTCATCGCATGTACAGGATGGATGCATATATTCGTTATACGCTTCTTATTTTGAGTTAAATTTGGTAGAATTTGAACTTAGATAGATATGTTAATTCTTATAAAATTATGAGGGCACGTGTCACTGATTACACAACTACTGAGCCATGAATTATCCAATCAACAAAATTGATTGGATTATCTTTATTGTTATAGATTGTGTTGTTAGTACAGTGTGACCATGCGGGAAGTAATATTGTGACGTTTAAAATGAATATCACGAGGTTTTAAGATTTTCGTATTTTATTAAAATTTCGTTCCATAAAATTTTAAGTTTTATTCTTAATTTTATTATCCTGTCCTGGACCCGCAGTAATTAATTCTTTGCACGAGTTTGAAAAGAGAAATAAATGTTCATACTTTTAAAGAATTTATATTAATTAAAGATTTGTATATGGAATCCGTTCTTAACTGTAAAAGCCGTACTTATCAAACTCATATACATGTAGTTAGATGTTATTTCTCATTTTTATGGAACTTGTCCAGGAATCTCATTTTTGAGTTATACGAATGTTTTAAGAAATCCGCATTTATTAAGGTTTTTTTTTTTCTCTAATTAAAGTCGTTTTGTCCAGTTGCACAAGCCTGAAACGAATTTCAATGTGAAAATAATTTTTGAAAATGAACTTTTCACCGTTTTCGTCTCCGTTTTTTGAAAATTATGATATTTTGGGTATAACTATTTCTAAACAATATGTAAGTTAGATTGTAGTAAGATTCTAAATTTAATTTAAAAAATGATTTTTGTTACAGCGAGAAAGACTATTTCGAAGACAGTTTATTGACACGAAATCCGTTCAAGCCACGACTAAGTTTTCGTATAATGGTTTGTTGAGAATAAAGATATACAAATTCAATCAAATTTGATATTCATTCAACATTGTGTTTGTTGAAAAACTTGATTTAGAGAGAGAGAGAAAAGAATCACACTGAAAAACAAAAATCGAACTTGTTACAGAAAAAACGCAACTATATATAAAATAATTTTCTTTATTCGTGAACTGCAAAACACAACAAATATATTTACCCGTTATCATGAAAAATAAACTGTAAAAGTACATCGAATGAGATATTTTATATTTCTATATGCAAATTCATGTTAAAGGTAAAACTGAACTAACAATACAATTCCTAAAAAAAACAATAAAGATAATCCAATCAATTTTGTTGATTGGATAGTTCATGGCTCAGTAATTGTGTAATCAGTGACACGTGCCCTCATTATTTTATAAGAATTAACATATCTATCTAAGTTCGATTCAGGCGCGGATCCAGAGGGGGGTTCGGGGGGTTGGACCCCCTTTTTTTGGCCGATCAATGCATTTGAATGGGGACATGTAGTTAGGACCCCCTTTTTAAAATGGCTAGATCCTCCCCTGCGATTTCAAATTCTTCCAAAATTTAACTCTAAAATAAGAAGCGTATATAACGAATATAAACATCCATCATGTGTGCAGATACGATGACGGTAATGGGTCCTGAGTGCACTCAGGAGGTCCTGAGCGGTTGTTTAGACGTACCCGAAAAATAAATCATTTCCTGAACCTAAAATACATTTATCTGTAATTAAAGAAAATCAAAACGTGATAATTCATCTGTGGTCCGATAAAACGCATTCTCGATGTTTAGGTATTGACGATATACAATCACATTTATCAATATACAGCAAGTAAGTAATTTGGGGTTGAATGCCAGTAGATCAGAATTTGTTAATTGAACTTTACCTGTTTAAGGAGCACTAGCTGCCAAATTCATGTTCTTCATCGATTTTAATAATATTCACATAACGTGTATATAGTGTTGAATTGTTTATTAAAATGTTACGCACAATCTTGGCTGATATGCATAAAACTATTATATTTCATGACACTGCATGAAAAAGAAATTGACTTATCGTATAATACCAGAACCAGAGACATATATATATTGTATCTAATATCTCTGCCAGAACTGAAAAATAAACTACATAGTCCACATAAGAGGGTATGGATGTGAATTAACAGAATAGAGAACAAAGGACAAGAGAAAAGGAATAAAGAATAGTGAAAAAAAGAGAATAATGGAAAAAAGTGTAAGTTATTAAAAATATAACTAAAAAAAAGAAGACTGCGGAAAAAAAGACACCCCCTTCCGAGACGAGCCTTTCATGCACTGTTATTTGACGCTGCCGAGTTATTTTGAGATTAAGACATGTATTAGTAGTCAGCCCGTAAAGCCTCTTTCACCAATTTGAGGATTACCCAAGGTTAATTTTACGGCGGCTCATTTATTTTGGCTTAGACATAAACATAATTGACAAGTTTCTTTCCCCTGCATTCTCGATCCCACATGTAAATAGCACGGTGATTTCAAATTTATAAGACATTGATACATTACAACAATTGCCGTCAGTATTTGAATATATTGATTAAGGAGGTATAGAAGATAAATGCACGCACACTTTTATCCACCACTGGCCTAAATAGTTAGTCCGCAAACAACGAGCTCATAAAAACCTAGCACTTTGAACACAGCAACCGGCATGATGTGAATCTGAGACTACTATCCATTTCTACCCATAGAAAACTTTTGCTATTCATTTATCAAAAATAAAATATGTTGATATTAATGGTATATAAGAATTATTGGGGAATTCAAACCATTCCTATTGTAAGTGATAAAACTAAATTTATATCAGGGTGATTGAAATGAGGGGGAAAAAAGGGGGGATCAGGAGTTCAGGGCCCCCTGTTTGGGGAAAAAAATTGGTTGATTATACATGGAATCACTGGTGCATGTCAGGAGCAGGCCCCTCTTAGGCAGTCGGTGGGCCCCCACTTATGAAAAATTCTGGATCCCACCACTGTGGTCTTCAGTTGTATTATCTTTTTAAAAAAAAATTACACCTGTATAGTGAGGGGTGATAGGACCTTTATCAGGACTCCGGGATTGGGTGTTTTTAAGCTCTGGATTTAGGGATCCGGGAATTCTTTATTCGAATTTTGGGACGTTGGGATTATGTTGTTTTTAAGCTGGGATTTCGGGATTAGGAGCCCCCCTACCCTCCCTCTATAGTGTATATTCTAAAGTGTAAATCAAGGGAAAATAATGTTAACTATCTGTGCATTGGGAACTATTAAAAGGTATTTTGGGGGGAAGAAAGAAGGGAGGGTGAGTCCATGGGAGGTAATCCCCACCCCCTTCTATTTGAGAGTATGCTATTATCTTGTCAACGGTCCATATCCCCCACCCCTAAACCATATATATTCTTGAATGGGACGATAAAACAAATCAAATGAAATTAAAAGGAAGTGTTTGGGGGTTACCCCACCCTGTTCAATTTGATAATGTGCTATTATCTTGTGAACGATCCAGATCCCCACCCCTAAACCATATATATTCTTGTGGGGGACAATAAAATTAATAAAATAAAATAAAAGGGAAGTCCGTCCCCCTCTAGTAAGTAGTTTGAAAACTTATAAACGGTCAAGATCCCCACCCCTTAACCATATATATATATTCTTGTATAGAACAATAAAACAAATAAAATGAAATATAGGGAGAGTCCATGGGGGTCACCCCCACTCCCACATGTTTGAGAGACTTTTAAATGGTTGAGATCCCCAGTGGGTAGGTTAAAAAATTCGTGATTCCTGTTTCCAACCCTCAAACCATATATATTCTTGTATGAGACAATAAAATAAACCAAATGAATTTAGGACCATCCCCTTTGTCTTGGGTTGGGAACCCCCCCTTTTTAAAATGGCTGGATCCGCCCCGGCATACCATCTAGCTAGCTATAAAGGCTTTAATAATATGAAATCAAACAAGGAAATTAACAGTGTAGGCAACTGTTTTGAATTAAAAAAAAAGCCTTTTACATATATATAACAATGTTAGATTTTTTGTGCATTTATTTTTGCTTACCGTATTTTCAATAATGGACAAAATTGCATGATTGAATATTGTAATTTAAGAAAAATCAGCATACATGTTATAAAATGGGAAGTGGAAACTGGGAATTTGACAAAGAGACAACAACCCAATCAAAGAGCAGACAATGGCCGAAGGTCACCTATAGGTCTTCAATGCAGTGAGAAATTTTCGGCACTGGTCTTCAGCTCATAAATATGTATCAGAAATGAAAATGAGATACAGCTTTCAGTTGTATTAATAAAAACCTCACAATAAGTTCTGAATATCAGAATATACAGTATTGCAAGATTCTCTCAAAATGTACACATAGAGCTGAAAAACTGTAAAATTAATCATGCTTATTTAACATTAAAGTCCATGGAGTCCATCTAAATATGCATACTCTCGAACAAAGGAATATAAGTATGCAATAGGCATCAAGTTTTCAAACATAAGAGTATCTATGCCATTGATTTACGACAAGATCTTCAATCAAGTAATAATTTCGGTTTGTTGTTTAAATATTTCGGAGGTTAGTATGACCTCTTTTTTGGTGATGATGTTTTCGTTTTAAAGTTGGGAAAATTGTTTGTACCAACAAAAATAAAAACACAAAGTCAATCTAGAATTATGTTTTTATCATTTTTTTATGTTTAGGTTGTCAGCAAGATGAAAATGACAAGTACGCAGTTCAAAATTCAAAATGTGGATAAGCTGAGGTTCAAGGTCTTACCTTTGCAGATTTTCATATTTTGCATGAATGAATTCAAAGGTTATATGATGGACGGCAGAGAAAGAAAAAAAAAACTTTTCAATTATCCTGCTCCTGGATAAATGTAAAACATCTTGTTTTTTGGTAAGTTTTATGCTCTGTTTTGATAGTGTAAGTGCATTCATCTGTCCAGTCTTTCCTCTAAATTGTAAGTTTTTGGTGAGTGTTCGCCATGAATTTCAGTAAGTAACTTGTGGATTTACATGTATATATACTCAAAATTTAGTACTAATATTAATGGGATTTTAGCATGACATCCTGCCAAATACTTGTTAATCATGTTTATGTTCCAGAACATACAAGTATTTGGACTGTACGCATACAGTCTGCCCAATTTTAAGAAGTTGGTCAAGTTTATTAGAAACAAATGTACAGTACAGATCAACATAACTGAAATCTTTAATAGATTAATACAAAAAGTTTAATTGCAGTGAAATAAAAACACAGGTTTGGTCGAGCTGGTACCAGACAGTTCAAGTATACTTAAATGGTCTGACTGTACACATATGGTGGGACTGTAAGTTCTGGACCGTAAACGTAAGATCCAAATACTGTTATGGTCTGGAACATTTATACATGTCTTAAAATTAATATCGAACACATTGGTGTTTTTGAACTTGGTATGATCAATATGTCAGTGGTGCAGGTTTTATTTGACCTTGATCTCATTTTCATGGTTTATGGATCAGTGTTTTTGTGATTTGGACTATTTTTCTTAAACTATAAGTAATAGGTCAACTATAATTGTTATATTGAAGCCTTGTTAGCTGTAAATGTCTGCCTGGCATGGTTCATCTGACATTGACCTCATTCTCATGGTTCATTAGTCTTTATTTATTTATCTTGGTTAATGTTAATGTTAAGTTTATGTGACAGTTGTGATAAAGCTTTATACTTAGGACTATCAACATATTGTCAATGATTAGTAAAAGAAGGCGAGACATTTCAACGTGTGCACTCTTCTTATTAAATACACATTAATATACATCATGTACATTAAACAGCAAAAATAATATTGATGCAAGATGCCATTCAATAATAAATTTTACTCTTTTATGTATAGGACAAGAACTATAGAAGATACAGAGAAATTATAAACAGCAGAAATGATAGGCAATTTAAAATTTGCAGAAGCAAACTAAACCTAAATGGTAAGACCACTTTTTTTTTTTTTTTTTTTTAAGTTGTTGAACTTGAAGAATGATAATCATGATTACTATAAAAATTAAAAAGATGTGGTGTATTAAATATGAAAACTATCATGGCTTTAAGAAAGCAATTGTAGGCCTGTGACGACCTTCAATAATGAGAAAATCCATACCCTATAGTCAAAGTAGGCAGCTATAAAAGACCCAAAGATGAAAAATTGAAACAATCCAAACTGTAAAACTAATTGCCTAGTTTATTACAAAATAAATCACAAAAAATAAATATGACCGATATGAAACAACAACAACAACAACCACTAAATTTTAGTGTCAGACTAAACTTACAAAAACTACAGGCTCTGAACTTTGGACAGGCACAATAGGAATATGATGTTAATTTCCTGCAAACACAGACTGGGACTAATGTAAATCAACTTATTTTTTTGCGAATACTTTATTTTGCATTTTTAATACTTTCTAGTCTACATCACAGCTAATCATTTTTCACGAGGTTCAAGTTTACTTAATGTATTTTAATAAAGAAAGATACATATGAAAAACATTTATTGCTGTTTCTCTCTCCATTTATAACATTTTATTTGTTTATTTTGTGTATTTATAGGTGATCAGACATCTTGGTTTTCATGATCAATAGGTCATTACTGAAGAGGAAACTTAAAGTTGAAATTTATTTACAAAGTGCATAATTGGATTAATTTGAACTGGAATGTGTACTTTCCTGCAAAAAAGAAACAGGAAATTTCATCATTATCACATGATAATGCCCATAAACAAAATGGAGTTCTATCATAGATACACAAAAACACTATTGCATAAAAGCAACAACATATTATATATATTCATCGAAAGAAAGGAGAATGCAGAACAAATACTATTTTGTTGTTGAAAAAGGAACACCAGTTTTATCCACTCATTTACATCGCTCCCTCATATCAAATATACGGAAGAAGATCTTGAAGAACTATTTGCAAAAATGTTTTCTCTTAGAATTGAAGGAAAATTCTTACGTAGTGGATTGAATAACTGTACACAAGTTGAAACAGAAGAAAATTTTAATTTAAAATAACACGAAAAGTGTTTATTTTATTATTTAATCTGCAAACATATAAACAAATTCTTTAGAACACCACAAATGGTATGACATTCAAATTGGTTGCTTATTAATGTATTGCATTGAAACAATTACAAAGAAAACAGAATCATTTGCTACAAAAAAAAATTATAAATCAAAGTTAAATTTTATAAAAAGTATGAACAATACCTAGATCTAAACAGTCAGACTTTATCAATTTTCAATGTTATTAAAAAATGTTGAGTCAAACATTTATGAAAGTTTTGAATATCATTTGCATCAACTATAGTCTTGTAATAATTATATATATTCATACTGTTTATATGTATACATGGTATAGCGAAGAAATGTTTAACAAGTAAAAATAAGGGAAAACATTTCCTTAAGGGAAATTTGATGTTCAGATACTTCCTTACAGGAAATTGGAAGAACAATGATTTCCTTAGAGGAAATTTGTTGTCTTAAAGGAAATCTTTTTCCCTTGAAAAAACAATTTCCCTTGAGGAAAAAAACAATTTCCCTTTGAGGAAAAATCTTTTTCCTTTAAGGAAATTTGATTTCCCTTGAGGAAAACTACTTTTCCTTTAAGGAAATTGTTGAAAAAAGGGGCATAACTTTTTCAACAGTGGTGCTAGAGCCAAAACATTTTAGGACAAATATCAGGGAACCAATACCAACCAAGTTATCAACTTCATTTTGACTTAACTCCAAAAATTAAGGTGAACAACTTTTGCTCTCAGCGGAATTGCAAACTTGTCCCCGAGACAAATCTGCTTTTCTGAGATGTTTTATAAGGTTCCAAAAATGTGTTATGCCCTACAGCTTTCCATCCAGCTAAGGCAGAAGTGTATTCTCTTTTATTCTCATATATCCAGTATTTGCAACAAATTGTAATTTTTATGAAGAAAAAAATTTAAATGGAACATAATGTTCGTATTGTAATATAATATGTTCCCATGGGAAGAAAAATTGTTCCTATGTGAAAAAAAATTGTTCCCATGGGAAGAAAAAATGTTCCCATGGGAAGAAGATTTGTTCCCATGGGAAGAAATATTGTTCCCATGGGAAGAAAAAATGTTCCCATGGGAAAAAAGTTTGTTCCCATGGGAAGAATTAATTCCCATGGGAACTTTTTGTATTTATCTTTTCCCATGGGAACTTTAAAGTTCCTATGGGAACTCTAAACTTCCCATGGGAAAAGTAATTTTTCCCATGGGAACTTTCAATGTTCCCATGGGAAATTCTAATATTCCCATGGGAATTATCAAATTTCCCATGGGAAATGTACTTTTAATCAGCTGCAGTGACAAGAGTGACAACAGTGACAAGTTGGGACATATGGCATTTTTTTTATTTTTCAATAATCTATCACTGGGCAAATTTTTTTTTTGATATCTTGTAAACCGACAAAGTCAGATTTGCCGGTACCGGAATGGCAAATTTGTCCCGCACAGTGTTTATATATGTTGTAGAGAAGCATTGTTAACTGTACATGTCTGCCTGGCATGGTTCATCTGACCTTGACCTAATTTTCAAGGTTCATTGGTCTTTGTATAGTTATCTTGGTTAATGTTAAGTTTATGTGACAGTTGTAATAAAGCTTAGCTTTATACTTAGGACTATCAACATAATATCAATAATTAGTATAGAAGGCGACATTTCAGCGTGTGCACTCTTGTTGAAAAAAAGGGGGAGGGCTAAAAGAATGTCTGTTCCCAAATACTTATGATATCGGCGTACGTTATTATAAGTGTTACTTTCATGTTTGACTAGTCTTGTATCTGAAAAGTTTGACAAACTGAATATTTTACAGAGGAAATAAACTTGAAAACTTCACACGTTTTGGTTGTTTTAACTAAGAATCATTATGGTTGGAAATTTGTAAAAGTTGAAGACAATATGCCTATTAGAACAACAAAGGAAAATCCTGAGCGACAATGAAAGCTATTGGAATTTAAGTTATAATATTCTTGCTTATTTTAAAGTAGATCTATTGTCTCATTGGCGTAACCCGCTCGTCTCCTTTTATACTATTCCAAATATTCTATTCTATACTAGTATATATATTTGTTTACTTATAATTGACCGAACACTAGCACTCAAAATACTTGTCTATGAATAATCCGATTTGTATACTTTTTGGCATGAACAAAGCCTTTTTTTTAACATAATTCAAATCATCACATTTAAAGGAAATTAATGGTTAAATCTTTAATTCTCTGTATTCAAATTCCCTACAGGCCAAGACCATCACTAATTGGTATGATCCATGGATATATTAGGGTTTGTCTGACACAATATAAATCAAATACATGTCAGAAGGAAAATAAGCACACTTAAATATGAATAGGTCGAACCGATTCTACTGAAAACCACGTTCACACAATAAAAAATAGACTAAGAAGGTCTTTCCTCGTGTAAAAAAGAGGTAGACCTTAAATAAAGTATCATGCCAGTTGCACAGTACTGGTCGCCTGTTTAAATTAAGTTTTTTTTTATTACAAAGTAAAAGCAAGAAATATGTGTCATTATTGGTCGTTCTTTTGAAACCGTGTAAGTTATAACAAACCAGTTTTAAATTCACTATAAAACTATTAATTACTGCGCAAGGAAAGGGTAAAGAAGTAAAATGTTTAAAACCACCATTACTATAAACTCTATACGATCGACTTGCCATCTCACTTTCTCTTCTCTTACTGTTTTTTGGAGAAAAAAAGACGAGGCAGTTGCCTCACTGTCCCAACGGAAGCTTCTCCTCTAGTAATAATTTAATTTGACACACTTTGGGAAAGAAATTATTAGAATCTAAAAGACAATACAAAGCTTTGCTTTCGATAGAATTTTGGTTTATCTTTTTAAAAATGAATAGTGCCGTCTTGATCGAGTCATCCAGGAAACAAATTCTGCTCATGTCTGTTCTTGTGCAGGTCGTCTTACCATGCAGTGAGATGATGGCTTTTGCTCTTTGTTGAAGGCAACTCAAATCTGAGACTTTGAAGAAAAGTAATCACAGCGAACTTCCTCTTTTGATTGTGCGTGTATAGCAATTGGTGTAACGAATATACGAAGATGTGGTATGAGTGCCAATGAGACAAATTCAACTCTCCATCCAGTTCATAAATTAATTTGTAAAGTAAACCATAAAGGGTCAAAGTACGGTCTTCAACACGGAGTCTTGGTTCACACCGAACAGCAAGCTATAGAGGGCATCATAAATGATAGTGTAAAACCATTACAACAAGAAAACCAAAGGTCTATTCTATATAAAAACCGAAAAAGAGAAACACTTATGAACTACATCAACAAACGACAACTACTGAACATCAGATTCCTGCATCAAGACAGGTGCAAACTAATGCAGCGGGTTAAACGTTTAAAAAGGTACCAACCTTCGCCCTTATTTGAAAAATAGCGTAACATCACAACATAGAAAGACACACTATAAAATATCCCTTCATTTCTATAACTTGGTGACATGCTCAGAAATACAACACACTGTTGTCAGAACCTTCAGGAATAATTATAATAAATAATCATGGACTTATTTGGGAAAAACCACCTTAGTGTAAAATTTACAAGTATGATTAAATTTTATAGGGAAATATCACCCTGGCGCGAATAAACAAGCTTGAACGATTCATTTTTTGGGGGAAATCACACTGGTACGAAAATCAATTAAGCAGAAATCAGTCACTAACTACTACTACAAAACCGCAAAGCTCTAATCGAAATGCACCCAATATTAATCATGTCACTCGTGGTAAACCAATATTGATCAATATTACTATTTTATAGTTTTAATATATTTTACAACATTTTACAAGAAATGTATTAAAATACCATTCATCAATAACAAAACATTGAACAAAATAAATTTTTATGAAAGACATATTTGACAACTTAAAATAATAGCACCTTATCTATAATCGTATCAAATGTAAGATAAATAGCTGTTCATAAAAGGGATACCGGTAATTGTTAGGGATAATGATTTTGTGTCACATCATTGTGTATACATCGAGATATACATGTGCCTCGAGCCTGATCAAATGTATGTATAAAAAGAGATTTAACCTATAATGTATGTAGCGAAGCAAAATTAAACAAAGTATAAGTGTTTCTACCTTTGCATATAAAAATTGAATTGATTCACGGGCCGTTGCTTTGAAAGATTATTGCTGGATCGAATCTTTTGATATACAAGCAATCTACAAATTAAATAAAATGTTTACGTCTCGTACATCAAAACGTCTGCTGCAACTAACTGAAATGTCGTTAAAATATTCATATTTCTTGCAGTATATATCTAGTCAATTAAGAAGAATTTTATCAACTTTTCACTTTATCACATCTCCAACCCGCATAAAATGAAATTACTTTCTCCATTAAATTGACTGAAGTTCCATCATACAAATGTTTCAAATCCCTAAATGCGCCTCAATTATGTCGAGTATTTCATTTTCATTCACAATTTGGCAACTCTCT
Organism: Mytilus edulis; assembly: GCF_963676685.1. Lineage (NCBI taxonomy): Eukaryota > Metazoa > Mollusca > Bivalvia > Mytilida > Mytilidae > Mytilus > Mytilus edulis. Next base: position 14,517 of record NW_027268258.1, read on the forward strand.
TCTCAAGACTCTTGTAATTCTGTCATCGGCTTTAGAGGTAGAGGAGTATCGGACAGCTTCAAGTTCAAAGGTTATATATACTAACATAAGTCTAATGCGATCAACAGAATTAAAAACAAATTATACTGGCATTGTTAAGAACAACGAAATAACAACGAAAACACAGTTCGATCACAGATAGTATGTATCACAATTGTCACCGTTTTGGTGGAATAGTCCTATTTGCATGGAGTAGATATAAAGTAATGTCCTGATGTCCACTGAACGCTGCAATATGTAGAGGATTCCAGCCATCACTGTTAGCAAGTCTTGTGTCCGCTCCAAATTTAACTAAAAGTTTCACTAGTTTTAAATTTCCATTCATACAACTTTGATGCAAAGCCGTTTGTCCCTCAGTGTCAAATGAATTCACATTTACTTTTCCCTCTCTGCATTCCAGAATCTTTTTAAGTTCTGCAGTATCCCCATTTCTCACTGCATCCAGAAATCCCTTTTGATATTTATTTCCACATGCATTCATTGTAATTCCATTTGAGCAAATGCAATATAAAAGTGTATCACCAAATTTCCCAGCCTGTTGGAAAACGACTACCTCATTGGTTGGCTCAAGGCCAGCTAAGTATATAACTTGATTTGATTCACGATAGCTTTAGAGCGTGGGAAAAGCTATGTCAATATCTCGTACGGTTTGTCCGTATTCTAGATGTAACTGAATGGGGTTACGTTTTGAGTGACTTGTGTAAAGGAACGCCCCTTTACAAATCAAAAAGAAAACGTACCGTAATTTATTAACTAGGTAAAATCAGTGACATGGGAAAATTATTTCAAGCAATTCTATCAAAATTTAAATATCTATTCAAGTATGTTAAAGCGATTGTGAACGTATCACATTCCTCAGAAGTTTTAAGAAAGGTGAAAAGTAGCAGTCTAGTTGAAATCAACAGTATTAAAAGGTGGTAAATTTAATACTTGAATTAATTATCGTCAAGTTTTGTATATTATTTAAAAAATGTTTTGGTTGACAGATTTTAAATTGTAAAATTTTAAATTTCATTGACTGACCCTTGACACTTATATTGTGCTTATCGGTAATTTGAAGATGAAGTTTGTATGTAAGGCCTTCTATAAAAGAAATTCATTAAATCTAACCTATTAAAAATGAATTTATAATGTGCAACAGTTATTAAACTTTAAAATGTGCAAGTAAAACAAGAATTGAAAAATATCTGTAAGCTGTACTTTCAAAATTGAATGAATTGAATGCAATAGTTTGATTTTTATGTTCCTTCGATGACGTATTTAAACAAGATGTCAAATGTCATTTTGTTCAACCTTTCCATTATTGGTACAAACTACTAAATATATCGCGTGAGTTTTCTACATCACAAACCTTTTCACTGTATACATTTTCTGCTAATTAAAGTACAAGTACTCTGTACACATTAGCAGTGCAGATATAGAGATTTGACCGTTAAGTTTCCCACGGGATTTGTAAATTTCCTTTAATTTGCCTTTTCACACAAACTTGATTCATTGATCTAGGCATGTAGTTTTAGATGCCAAATTATAAATAAAACTAATGTTTCATTGAAACGTTAAATGATTTTTTCTGTTCGTTGCTGATTGTTTGTATTGATCTGTTAAATGAACTGCTTTTGTAAAAAAAAATATGCATGTCTAAATAGAGCTACCATAAAACTGCTGATTATTAGAAATTTTATTTTCGTGAGAAATAAGTTGAATATTGTTGGAAATTGAGTTATCATATTTTAATAGTCAGCTATACTAATAGGTCGGACGAGGATGAGAAAAATAACAACGGCTGTATATATTGTGTATTTGTATATCATACGACAGTATTAAGGCGGACGAACAAATGTTCCTCGAAAGCAATTACGACCAACGTATTAATGTTTTTTTTTTCCGATTTTCAACCTAAAAGCAGCATCTTCGGACATAGGTAATTTAAAAAAAAATATTCAAAATCTATAGCCATATACGCCTTTATGCTCTAAAAATATAGAAATCTTTGGAATTGATATATTCAAATAAAATGAGGATTAGAAATTTATTATACAATTTAAAATTATTCATCATTGAAAAAAAACACACCTTTTTTCAATTTTCATAAAGATAGTCAGAGAAAACGATGCGTCTTAATTTTATCATCGTTCAGACATGTTCAAGTATATGGTCAGGTATTTCACATCCCATCTTGAATATAAACATTCTATACAAAACACAAAAAATATCGTCATACTCCTCAAAATCTAACCAACACATAACAAACAGCTTCTTACGATACTGAACATTGTCAAGACATTAAAGATTGCATTTTTGGAATTAGTATTGATTCACTCACCATGGGTCTATCTTCTGTTACCTTATCCAAGGAGGTTATAAACTCCTTGCCTATTCTAACATCGGACTAGAAAGCCAGAGTCCAAGGGAGAATCATGCATGCATCGAACTTTTTGGCAGGAAATCTTGTAGTTCTAGTCAATTGAGATCGGAGTCGAACTCACAATCTCAGTGCAAAAGGCCAGTGCACACTACGACCACTCAGTCCCGTTGCCCTATGTTCGCTTATAAGGTTCCCTCCTTTGGAAAAAAATAAGGCATATGTGTAGATAGGAATTTTTTTCTTTTTTTTCTTTTGCTTTAATTTTTACCTATCGTGTATTGGCAAACTTAATAGTCTCAATTCACTGCTAAGCTCTAGTCAAAACTTTAGCCTCAATACTATTTTTATATACTTTTCTAATTTTTGCCCTAGATTCTATGAGTTGTCATCTCTTAGTGCAATAAGTTATATGATAGAAAATTAAGACGTGTGACATTCAAATCGACTCACTACTCATACATCGATAGAAAAGAAGTTTGCTTAAAGCAGCTTAAAATTAATACATATAATAAACCGCAGTGCAAAAGTTAATAGCATTTTGTGACCTTGTATTCATTCTAAAGCATTTAACTCTGTAACCCTAAATCGAAATTAAGCTTACTTCTTTAACCACAAACCGCAAGATGAAATTTAAAGTTGTTATTAAACAAACCGTGTCAATATTTAGAATACATATATTCTTTCAAACTTGGGTTTTTACATGTAATATGCCAATACAATCAGACCATGGTTTGTCAAATTTAATAAAACTTAGCATGCAAGTTTCATCCCGATGGCTACATGTAATAAGTGCTAATATGTATAAATATTTGGTTTTTTTTTTGGCAGCGGGATTTGAACTGAACAACCTTTTAGATGTCTATGAAGGTTAAATTCAGATTAAAAACCATGTAAAAAAATAAAGAGCCGGACTGTGTAAACATATATATATAACGCAATCGAAAAACAATCATACACCCCTTTAGTTGGCTTATACTGCAGTTTAAATGAAATGCTTGCATAATCCAAAAAAGTATCGCCTGCCTTCACACGGTATACTAATGACAAATTGTCGTCTGCCTTCACAAGCTACTAAAAAACAAAGTGTCATTTGCCTTCCAAAGCTATAAATCACAAAATGTCGCTGGCCTCCATCAGCTACTAATAACAAAATTTCGTCTGCCTTCACAAGTTACTATTAACAAAGTGTCGCCTGCCTTCACAAGCTACTAAAAACAAAGTGTCATTTGCCTTCCCAAGCTATTAATTAAAAAATGTCGCTGGCCTTCATAAGCTACTAATAACAAAATTTCGACTGCCGTCACAACCTACTAATAACAAAATTTCGTCTGCCTTCACAAGTTACAATTAACAAAGTTTCGCCTGTCTTCTAAAAGCTACTAAAAACAAAATGTCATTTGCCTTCCCAAGCTATTAATCTATTACAAAATGTCGCCGACCTTCATAAGCTACAAATAACATAATGTCGACTGCCGTCACAACCTACTAATAAAAAATTGCCGTCTGTCTTCACAAGCTACTAATAACAAAATGTCGATTGCCTTCACAAGCTACTAAAAACAAAATGGCATTTGCCTTCCCAAGCTATAAATTACAAAATGTAGCTGGCCTTCATAAGCTACTAAAACATAATGTCGACTGCCGTCACAACATAACTAATAACAAAATTTCGTCTGCCTCCACAAGCAAAAAATAACAGAATGTCGATCGTCTCTTGTCACAAGATATAAACAACAAAATTTATCATGCTGTCACAAGCTGCTTATAACAAAATTTCGCCGGCAAATAATGACAGAATGTCGCCTACCTTCACAAGTTACTAATAAAAAAATGTCGCCTGCCTTCGCAAGCAACTAATAACAAATTTTGCCTGTTTTCTCAAGCTATACTATAATAACACACTTTCGATTATACAAGTACCGACAATTTTTTAGAGACCGTAGTGCATTTCTCGGTGCATTTACATGGCAAAGCGAATAATAATCCAGAAACATAGTTAGTAGAAGAAGAACGAATGGATTCTCTCTATATATAGACTAAACTGACATACATCCACTTCATTTTAACTCTGGTGGATAGTTGTTTCATTGGCAATCATACCACATCTCCTTAATTTGTACACATAACTGCCAAACCTATGGAACATCTATAACAATTTTTAAAGGTCCAAGGTGGAAGTATGTAGCCTTTATGGGACATATTTTAGGAAATTAAATAAGCAGGAAAAAGTGTGTGTGTGTGGGGGGGGGGGGGGGGGGGGGGGGGCATTACTTAAATATTATTGTCGATTTTTTATTTAAATATAGTATATACGCCAGACGCGCGTTTCGTCTACAAAAGACTCATCAGTGACGCTCGAATCCAAAAAAGTTGAAAAGGCCAAATAAAGTACGAAGTTGAAGAGCATTGAGGATCATATTCCTAAAAGTTTTGCCAAATACAGCTAAGGTACCACATATTTTGTGCGTGCATGATATTGCATGAATTTACAACAAAATCCCCGTTTGAAATCCATTCACAAAAGTTGGAATGCCGTTTTCCTAACCAAGGTAAAAGAATATGCCCGTTATAATCTTAAGTTTGTTAATTATATTACCCGCATCTGTGTTTTTCGATGTATGTAGGTATATATACAGAGTAAGGGTATTGGTACAAATTGGCCTTTCAAGCAATACATGTGAGTTCAAAAGCAACTTGATGATGAAAATGAAATATAGAAATAGGTAATAATAAGCAAATATTTAGGGCACAAGACAAATAAAATTGAGAATTGAAATAGTGAATGTGTCAAAGAGACAATAACCGGACCATAAATCAGAAAACAGCTGAAGGCCACCAATGGGTCTTTAGCGCATAGAGAAAATCCCGCACCCAAATTAAAGTGAGTCTCAGCCGGCCCCAAAACAAAAATGTGCAATACCGTAGTTTAGTGAAGACTAAAAAAGGCCAGAGGCTCCTGACTTAGAACAAGCGAAAAAAATGCAGCAGGGTTAAACATTTTTTGTGAGATCTCACCTCTAACCCTATACATCTGACCGATGTAGAAAAAACAAACATACAGCAATACGTACAGACATATCGAATACAAAAGAATATACATACCAAGGAAAAAAAAATTAGTAAAAATCAACAACAGATGTCTTTTATATGTAAATTCAAAGGAAAGAAAATCAAGTACGGCCAAAATAAAGAAATATAGTCCGTCTCAAGAATACTATACAAAAAAATCCAGCTGTGTTGACTTTCATATCCATCTTCCTAACAAACATATCCCTATAAATTTTATATATCTCTGCTATATAAAGAAGATTATATTCAATTTCCTAGGAATTCTGTAGTGTCAATTAGCTTTAAATTGTATAAATCCGTCTATTTTTTATTTAAACTAGCACACAATTATTAGTACTAATTCGAGTGTAGAACAATTGTACTCCAAATCTATACATACTTGGTTTTTAATTTGGTTAGGCCTATCTGAACTGACTTAAACCACTTGTTTGTACCTAAGTAAACCTGACGATCGTCTAAAGATCTTTTATCAGTATTATATTGTTTGATAAGAGAACAACACCGATTGTGTGAACCTGTCCATGGGAATTTTGTGTTAGTATTGCGTAATCTTGTCACTGGAATGTCAACGCCTTCCATTTTACATGTGAATTTTTGTAAAATACGACAGAATATGAAATTATACTGTGTGAAAATTTCAAAAAACAAAAAGGTTCCTTATTTTCTTATCGCTATTTTAATAACAGGATCATGATGAATTTCTTGGCATGGTGTTTATTTCTTCAACAAAAAATTAAGGAAAGTTGATAATTTTCATAAATAAGTTTGAATAAAAATTACCCAAGGCATGTGGTTTTCGTTTCAATTAAATCACTTATATTTACATGTTTACTTGTAAAGGCTATAAAATACAGTACATTATAAACGAGGTTCCGGTATATTGTATTTTTAGGTCGTTTCTTTTTTAAATCATTTCATTTTTGGCAAAACATTATAAATTATTACATATATATATATATAAAGAAAATAATGAAAAAACTAAATACCGGCCTTATCTCTAGTACCGACATCAGAAAATAATTATAATATTTTAAGCTTTGTTCTCTCTGATTGCATCAATTTCAAGAGTTCAATTTGTTATATTTAGAAATAATTCATTACTTTAACATTACAACTCATTAGGTTTACAGGTAAAACATTACCTTTAAGAAATATATCTTCAATTTTAATAATCTGAAAACAACACAATAATAAATATATATGCGATGTCAAGATTTGATAACGATCTGTGAATTTTGAAGGCTTACGGACTAGGGGTCAATCTCCTGCATAATTGAAGAGGTCATATCTATACAAATTTGAAGATTTTTCACATGGGAGCAAGGTAACTTGTACTGAATGAAGTCAATGGTCAAATAAAACACTATCAATAGGCATTAGGTGAATATAGTACAGTACGTTCAAATAATATTTAAACTCACATACCCTCCAGTGGCGGATCCAGTCATTTAAAAAAAAGGGGGGGGGGTTCCAAAGATATGCTCCCATTCAAATGCATTGATCGTCAAAAGAAGGGGGGTTAC
>NW_027268259.1:0-5000 GCF_963676685.1 Mytilus edulis
AGCCAACCAACCAACCAATCAATCAATCAATCAGTGCATGTTTCCGTCTCATGTGTTTAATATGGAGTCCACGATCTCATTTGTTTCTTTCTCGCTTGTTTCAAGAAACACTTTCCAACGTGTTTAACCAACCAACCAACGTGTTTAATCAACCAATCAACATGTTTAGCCAACCAACCAACCAACCAACCTACCTACCAATCAGTCAGTGTATGTTTCCGTCTCATGTGTTTAATATGGAGTCCACGATCTCATTTGTTTCTTTCTCGCTTGTTTCAAGAAACACTATCCAACGTGTTTAACCAACCAACCAACGTGTTTAATCAACCAATCATCATGTTTAACCAACAAACCAACCAACCAACCAACCAATCAATCAATCAATCAAAAAATCAATGAAAGTTTCCGTTTCATGTGTTAAATACGGGATCCAAGATGTTTTTTTTTTCGCTTGTTTAAATTGAGCCTATCCAACGTGTTTAACCAGCCAACGTGTTTAACCAATATGTTTAACCAACGTGTTTAACCAACGTGTTTAACCAACCAACCAACCAACCAATCAATCAATCAATGCATGTTTCCGTTTCATGTGTTAAATACGGGATCCAATTTTGAGCCTATCCAATGTGTTTAACCAACGTGTTTAACCAACCAACCAACCAACCAACCAATCAATCAATCAATGCATGTTTCCGTTTCATGTGTTAAATACGGGATCCAATTTTGAGCCTATCCAATGTGTTTAACCAACGTGTTTAACCAACAACCAACCAACCAACCAACCAACCAACCAACCATCCAAGCAACCAACCAATCAATCAATCAATGCATGTTTCCGTTTCATGTGTTAAATACGGGATCCGAGATGGGTTTTTTTCGCTTGTTAAAATTGAGCCTATCAAACGTGTTTAACCAGCCAACGTGTTTAAACTACGTGTTAAACCAACATGTTTAACCAACCAACCAACCAACCAACCAACCAACCAACCAACCAATAAATCATGCATGTTTTTGTTTCATGTGTTAAATACGGGATCCAAGATGTTTTTTTTCCCGCTTGTTTAAATTGAGCCAATCAAACGTTTTTAACCAGCCAACGTGTTTAACCAACGTGTTTAACCAACATGTTTAACCAACGTGTTTAACCAACATGTTTAACCAACGTGTTTTACCAACCAACCAATCAACCAATCAATGCATGTTTCCGTTTCATGTGTTAAATACGGGATCCAAGATGGTTTTTTTCGCTTGTTTAAATTGAGCCTATCTAACGTGTTTAACCAACATGTTTAACCAACCAACCACCCACCCAACCAATCAATCAATCAATCAATCAATCAATCAATCAATCAATCAATGCATGTTTCCGTTTCATGTGTTAAATACGGGATCCAAGATGGTTTTTTTTTCGCTTGTTTAAATTGAGCCTATCCAATGTGTTTAACCAGCCAACATGTTTAACCAACGTGTTTAACCAACATGTTTAACCAACGTGTTTAACCAACCAACCAACCAACCAATCAATCACTTAATGTATGTTTCCGTGTCATGCGTTTAATACGGGATGCAAGGTCTCTTGAGGTTTTTTTTCCCTTGTTCTAAGTGACCCTATCAAACGTGTTTAATCAACCAACCAACAAACCAACCAACCAACCAATCAATCAACCAACTAATCAATCAATCAATATGTATGACTGTTTATTTATGACAGTTTATTGAAGGAACAAACTCTCAATTATTCAAGAAAATTTTTATTTTATTATTGTTCTTACGTCTCTTCTGAAAAAAAATCCACATATTCTCTGAAACTACAAGTCCAATCGACCTGAAAATTTGCAGTCAGCAGGGCATACATGTACTGAAGGTTCATAAAAAAACTTTTTGCAGATATCTCTCAAGACTTTTCCTAGAAAAAATAAATGGCAATGCCGTAAAAATCGCTTGCTAGGTCCGTAAATCTCAGTAAAAACCTACAATAAAATGTCCGCTCCGAGATTGAAATACTAATCTGTGTTACAAACAGGTGCTGAAAAATGGACATTTTCAAAAAATAATCATTAAATGTGTTTTTAAGTTATTTTAAGAAATTACATTGTGTACATTCCGTCTCTATACATGTTGTCTGTTCAACGTCCCCACCTAAAAAGAAATAAAAAGACTAAGTTTTTCTTAATATAAACCCGCGTCACGTGATGTCTCCTCAATCTTGCGCGCGCGCTGTATCTAAAATAAAAGAAAAACTTTCCAAACTAAACATGAAACTTCTCCGGTAACATAATAATATAGACCTCATACCAAAGCAAACAAACAAACAAATAAACAAATACCCCCCCCCCCCTTTCCCCCTTTTCCAAATCAATCAATAAAAAAAAATCAATTATCCATTCATCAGAGGGGAAAGACTGCCTACACTGCTACTTTTGCATAGGTACTTTTTCTGTACAAAAAGTCTGTGGTACTGGAAAATTACTTTTAAAATATAGTACTTTTTTAGTACTTTAAATTTATTGTAATATTTAGGTACCTGTTTTTTACAGTACTTGATTTGTACTTAAAATTTAAGTACATATCAAGCCCTTCAAAATAAAGGTACAAAATGAGTACCTAATATTTGAGGTACACATTTAGTACTACACAATTAAAGTACAAATTGAGTACTTAAAATTTGAAGTACAAATCAAGTACTGTAAAAAAAAAAGTACTTAAATATTACAATAAATTTAAAGTACTAAAAAAGTACTATATTTTAAAAGTAATTTTCCAGTACTACAGACTTTTTGTACAGAAAAAGTACCTATGCAAAATTAGCAGTGCAGGGCCGTAAATCTCAGTGAAATCCTAAAATAAAATGTCCGCTCCTAGATTAAAATACTTATCTGTGTTACAAACTGGTGCTGAAAAATGTACATTACAAGAAAATAATCATGCAACGCGTGTTTTAAAGTTACACTGGATCAATAAAATCCAAATCATGCACTGCTGGTGAACTGTGACCGAAATGTCAATTTCCTACAATGACAAAAGAAATTACATTGTGTACATTCCATCTCTATAGATGTTGTCTGTTCAACGTCCCCACCTGAAAAGAAATAAAAAGACTGAGTTTTCGTTATTATCAACCCGCGTCACGTGATGTCTCCTCAATCTGGCGCGCGCGCTGGACCTGAAATAAAATAAAAACTTTCCGAACTAAACATGAAACTTCCCCGGAATAATATAGACCCCTTACAGAAACAAACAAACAGACAAACAAACAAACAAACAAACAAACACGCACATACACACACACATCACAATCAATCATGTTTCAAAAGGGGGGGGGGAGACCGTTTACAATTGCTTTTAAGAAGCAATTGATTTAAATTGTAAAACGGCAATTTTAACCATTCTGTTCCGTTTATATAAAAAAAAAATCCCTAGGACCCCCCCTTTTTTTTACCCCCCCCCCCCCACCTACAAATGAATGTGTTTGATCAACCAATCAACGTGTTCAACCAACCAACCAACCAATAAATCAATCAATCAATCAATCAATCAGTGCATGTTTCCGTCTCATGTGTTTAATATGGAGTCCACGATCTCATTTGTTTCTTTCTCGCTTGTTTAAAGAAACACTATCCAACGTGTTTAAACAATCAACCAACCAACCAACGTGTTTAATCAACCAATCAACATGTTTAGCCAACCAACCAACCAATCAATCAATCAATCAGTGCATGTTTCCGTCTCATGTGTTTAATATGGAGTCCACGATCTCATTTGTTTCTTTCTCGCTTGTTTCAAGAAACACTTTCCAACGTGTTTAACCAACCAACCAACGTGTTTAATCAACCAATCAACATGTTTAGCCAACCAACCAACCAACCAACCTACCTACCAATCAGTCAGTGTATGTTTCCGTCTCATGTGTTTAATATGGAGTCCACGATCTCATTTGTTTCTTTCTCGCTTGTTTCAAGAAACACTATCCAACGTGTTTAACCAACCAACCAACGTGTTTAATCAACCAATCATCATGTTTAACCAACAAACCAACCAACCAACCAACCAATCAATCAATCAATCAAAAAATCAATGAAAGTTTCCGTTTCATGTGTTAAATACGGGATCCAAGATGTTTTTTTTTTCGCTTGTTTAAATTGAGCCTATCCAACGTGTTTAACCAGCCAACGTGTTTAACCAATATGTTTAACCAACGTGTTTAACCAACGTGTTTAACCAACCAACCAACCAACCAACCAATCAATCAATCAATGCATGTTTCCGTTTCATGTGTTAAATACGGGATCCAATTTTGAGCCTATCCAATGTGTTTAACCAACGTGTTTAACCAACCAACCAACCAACCAACCAATCAATCAATCAATGCATGTTTCCGTTTCATGTGTTAAATACGGGATCCAATTTTGAGCCTATCCAATGTGTTTAACCAACGTGTTTAACCAACCAACCAACCAACCAACCAACCAACCAACCAACCATCCAAGCAACCAACCAATCAATCAATCAATGCATGTTTCCGTTTCATGTGTTAAATACGGGATCCGAGATGGGTTTTTTTCGCTTGTTAAAATTGAGCCTATCAAACGTGTTTAACCAGCCAACGTGTTTAAACTACGTGTTAAACCAACATGTTTAACCAACCAACCAACCAACCAACCAACCAACCAACCAACCAATAAATCATGCATGTTTTTGTTTCATGTGTTAAATACGGGATCCAAGATGTTTTTTTTCCCGCTTGTTTAAATTGAGCCAATCAAACGTTTTTAACCAGCCAACGTGTTTAACCAACGTGTTTAACCAACATGTTTAACCAACGTGTTTAACCAACATGTTTAACCAACGTGTTTTACCAACCAACCAATCAACCAATCAATGCATGTTTCCGTTTCATGTGTTAAATACGGGATCCAAGATGGTTTTTTTCGCTTGTTTAAATTGAGCCTATCTAACGTGTTTAACCAACATGTTTAACCAACCAACCACCCACCCAACCA
>NW_027268259.1:12500-15000 GCF_963676685.1 Mytilus edulis
GTGTTTAACCAGCCAACATGTTTAACCAACGTGTTTAACCAACATGTTTAACCAACGTGTTTAACCAACCAACCAACCAACCAATCAATCACTTAATGTATGTTTCCGTGTCATGCGTTTAATACGGGATGCAAGGTCTCTTGAGGTTTTTTTTCCCTTGTTCTAAGTGACCCTATCAAACGTGTTTAATCAACCAACCAACAAACCAACCAACCAACCAATCAATCAACCAACTAATCAATCAATCAATATGTATGACTGTTTATTTATGACAGTTTATTGAAGGAACAAACTCTCAATTATTCAAGAAAATTTTTATTTTATTATTGTTCTTACGTCTCTTCTGAAAAAAAAATCCACATATTCTCTGAAACTACAAGTCCAATCGACCTGAAAATTTGCAGTCAGCAGGGCATACATGTACTGAAGGTTCATAAAAAAACTTTTTGCAGATATCTCTCAAGACTTTTCCTAGAAAAAATAAATGGCAATGCCGTAAAAATCGCTTGCTAGGTCCGTAAATCTCAGTAAAAACCTACAATAAAATGTCCGCTCCGAGATTGAAATACTAATCTGTGTTACAAACAGGTGCTGAAAAATGGACATTTTCAAAAAATAATCATTAAATGTGTTTTTAAGTTATTTTAAGAAATTACATTGTGTACATTCCGTCTCTATACATGTTGTCTGTTCAACGTCCCCACCTAAAAAGAAATAAAAAGACTAAGTTTTTCTTAATATAAACCCGCGTCACGTGATGTCTCCTCAATCTTGCGCGCGCGCTGTATCTAAAATAAAAGAAAAACTTTCCAAACTAAACATGAAACTTCTCCGGTAACATAATAATATAGACCTCATACCAAAGCAAACAAACAAACAAATAAACAAATACCCCCCCCCCCCTTTCCCCCTTTTCCAAATCAATCAATAAAAAAAAATCAATTATCCATTCATCAGAGGGGAAAGACTGCCTACACTGCTACTTTTGCATAGGTACTTTTTCTGTACAAAAAGTCTGTGGTACTGGAAAATTACTTTTAAAATATAGTACTTTTTTAGTACTTTAAATTTATTGTAATATTTAGGTACCTGTTTTTTACAGTACTTGATTTGTACTTAAAATTTAAGTACATATCAAGCCCTTCAAAATAAAGGTACAAAATGAGTACCTAATATTTGAGGTACACATTTAGTACTACACAATTAAAGTACAAATTGAGTACTTAAAATTTGAAGTACAAATCAAGTACTGTAAAAAAAAAAGTACTTAAATATTACAATAAATTTAAAGTACTAAAAAAGTACTATATTTTAAAAGTAATTTTCCAGTACTACAGACTTTTTGTACAGAAAAAGTACCTATGCAAAATTAGCAGTGCAGGGCCGTAAATCTCAGTGAAATCCTAAAATAAAATGTCCGCTCCTAGATTAAAATACTTATCTGTGTTACAAACTGGTGCTGAAAAATGTACATTACAAGAAAATAATCATGCAACGCGTGTTTTAAAGTTACACTGGATCAATAAAATCCAAATCATGCACTGCTGGTGAACTGTGACCGAAATGTCAATTTCCTACAATGACAAAAGAAATTACATTGTGTACATTCCATCTCTATAGATGTTGTCTGTTCAACGTCCCCACCTGAAAAGAAATAAAAAGACTGAGTTTTCGTTATTATCAACCCGCGTCACGTGATGTCTCCTCAATCTGGCGCGCGCGCTGGACCTGAAATAAAATAAAAACTTTCCGAACTAAACATGAAACTTCCCCGGAATAATATAGACCCCTTACAGAAACAAACAAACAGACAAACAAACAAACAAACAAACAAACACGCACATACACACACACATCACAATCAATCATGTTTCAAAAGGGGGGGGGGAGACCGTTTACAATTGCTTTTAAGAAGCAATTGATTTAAATTGTAAAACGGCAATTTTAACCATTCTGTTCCGTTTATATAAAAAAAAAAATCCTAGGACCCCCCCTTTTTTTTACCCCCCCCCCCCACCTACAAATGAATGTGTTTGATCAACCAATCAACGTGTTCAACCAACCAACCAACCAATAAATCAATCAATCAATCAATCAATCAGTGCATGTTTCCGTCTCATGTGTTTAATATGGAGTCCACGATCTCATTTGTTTCTTTCTCGCTTGTTTAAAGAAACACTATCCAACGTGTTTAAACAATCAACCAACCAACCAACGTGTTTAATCAACCAATCAACATGTTTAGCCAACCAACCAACCAATCAATCAATCAATCAGTGCATGTTTCCGTCTCATGTGTTTAATATGGAGTCCACGATCTCATTTGTTTCTTTCTCGCTTGTTTCAAGAAACACTTTCCAACGTGTTTAACCAACCAACCAACGTGTTTAATCAACCAATCAACATGTTTAGCCAACCAACCAACCAACCAACCTACCTACCAATCAGTCAGTGTATGTTTCCGTCTCATGTGTTTAATATGGAGTCCACGATCTCATTT